>NC_056726.1:37861763-37921763 GCF_019279795.1 Protopterus annectens | reverse complement strand
CTCAGCATACAGTGGTGCTATAAGCTTCTATTAAGTGCACCATATGCCCAGTTAAGTCAGACATATGTGGCAGTGCTAGTCTTACTTTGTATGGAATCCAGATTTTGTACCTTCACAGGTTTAATGTTCAGCAACAGTAATCCACCTGAACATAAGCCTGGCTCACCTCATCTGTAAGACAATAAAGGAATCATCATGGACTTTATTTATTTATTTTATTTATTTATTTATTTATATTTGTTGACCGGGAGTGTACGACTGGACGTAGGTCCATTTTCAGTGGAGGCCCGGGGAGAAAAGCTCCACAGTTAAAATAAATAGACAGTAGTTACATTGGATTACATAGCGATTAACAATTTACATAGCAATTACTTACAACATATTTACAGATGAAGAACATAGTACATCAGTAGACAACTAGAATCTTTATCTGTGAAGTACATAACAGACATTAACAAATGTTAAAATAAGAAGTTCCTGCTGTATAAGTACTAGGCTTATGAGCATCTGAGCTTGCTATAATCAAGGTAGTTAGTGGAGTGGAAAGAAAGGTAGTGGTTGGATGGGGTGGGTGATATTAGAGTGGGAGTTGCAAGGGCATAGCCAGCATGTTTTAGGTGCACTTTTAGTAAAGTTTTGAAGTGGGTGCATGATGGTACGGAGGTAATTGTGGGTGGGAGGGAGTTCCATAATTTGGCTATGGTGCAAGAGAATAGTGCTTCACCAGCAGAGTTATTGGCTTTAGTGATCTGCAAGTGATTTTTGTTGCTGGATCTTAGTGGTCTGGTAGTGCGGTAGGGTTGGAGTAGATTCTGGAGGGATGGGACATTTAGTGGATCGTTTACTAGTTTGTGGGCGAGTGAGAGTTAATACCATTGAAGGAGGTGAGGGAGTTCAAGCCAGCCTAGTTCAGCAAGTGAGAGACAGTGGTGACTACGGTAGGATGCCCCTGTGGCAAATTTGGCAATTTTGTTGTAGCAGGTCTCTAGCTTGTTTAGATCACATTGCCTTAGGTTGGTATATATTGGAGAGGCATAAAGTAGGGTAGAGATAAGGTGGGAATTTGCTATTGAAATCTTTGCTGCTTTGGTGAGAAGATGCTTATTTCTCTATAGCGCTCCTAGTTTTTTGTGGACTTTTTTATGGTCATGGATATGTGAATGTCAAATTTTAGTTTATTGTCTATTTCCACTCCTAGCAATTTGGTGTGTTCAGTTGGGTATATAGTGGTGTTATCTTTTGCTGTGATGTTAAAGTGAGAGTTGTTTTGAGTATGTTTGGTGGATTTGAAGATGAGTAGCTTAGTTTTGTTTGGGTTGAGTGTTAGTTGGGCATCGGATAACCAAGTTTCAACAGAGGAAAAGGCGTCCTGTGTGACTTTTTGAAGTTTGGGTAGGGAATGGGCTGAGCAGATGATGGTTGAGTCATCTGTGTATTGTATGAGTGTGCCATGTGTGGTGGCAGAGGCTTGATTATTTGTGAAAATAGAGAAGAATAGGGGTCCAAGGATGGATCCTTGGGAAACCCCTATGGAGACAGGTAGTTGGGGAGATATGTCATTCTGCCATACAACGGATTGTTGGCAGTCAGACAGGTAACTCTGAAACCAGTTAGACTTTATCAAAAAGGACACAAGTAACCTCCCAAGATTTTGATTTGTTAAGGATACATCATGCCTATTAAATCTGTTTCACCAAGGGCATGTTTGAGGGAAAGATTGTGCATCCTGCCTAACTGGACTAGGCCAGGACATTTGACACAAATTCACACTCAGGTATTACAGATAAACTGTCTCAACTGGCCATAAATACCTACATCGCCAGGTGGGTTGAAGGGTGTGATTTCACCACTAGCAAGAGACCAGTGATCAGAGCCATACCACAGGGTTCTGTACTATGCCCTTTCCTGTTCACTATTTACTTCCCAGATGTAAAGACAAACATAGGCATCCTTTGACTTACAAACTTCATAGATGACTGCAAAGTATGGATGATCACTGAATCCAAGAACACTACTGATATATTGCCAAAACCATTAATGCACAAAAATGATTAATGCCAGAGCCATGGAAACACATTCAATGAACACAAAATCATAATTATTTCCTTTTGAAAAGCAAATACCAAAGCTAATTACAATATAGAGGGCACATCCCTATGAGTACACACAGTGGTACATAATCTGGGTATTCAGTTACACAGTAATCAGAACATCAGCCACTATGTGTCCACATTTATGACAAATCCCTTGTATATGGCACAACTCATAAGTATGGGTAGGCCTTCCACAGCAAAGGACATTATAATGCCATTGTACTTGGCTCTCATCACACCAATAATTGAGTTCAATGCACCTTTTTGCATGTACCTCAACACATATCTGCAACAGCTGGACCAACACCAGAGTGTTTGCACAATGAAGATATATGGTAAAAGCAAGAAGCCATATGTAGAAAGATTTAAAGCCATATCACTGTATTATATCTGCAACAGACTACTAAGGCTCAATTAGCATCTGGTCTGCAGGGCACCCTGCAATCTGTTCTTGATGGCAATGTTACCCATTAATGCAAACTGCACGAGAGTCACTCATTCCTAGGATGCTAACCTAGCCCCTGAGAAAATAAATCATGTTGGACAGATAGATACATCTCTCAAACATTACTCCTTCTCTGAAACATGCTTGCAATTCATGTAAAGCAAAGGCCTTTGCTGAGCCATTTCAAGTGCAACATAGATCAATGTATGTTTAATCATAATTGTACTCCTGGTGTTGTGCCCATGTCCTTCGCAGATAGAGGCAGTTGTTATTGTTAATATAGCACAGGCACATTCCTGTGTGAACATTGTTCATATAGCTATTGAAAATTGTGTAACTCATGTTAAATATGGCTAGGCTTTTTTGGGAACTTGGGACTTTAGCTTAGTACTCTCCTGTGCACGTATAAACCTATGACGTTCAACTGCATATCGGTACAGCTATAGTGTGTCTGTACAGAGTCATGGATGTACTAGTGTTTCACATCAATATTAACAGCTGGTAGTTTTCATGAATACATACGCACGCATGTCAGGATTTCAGGGTAGTATAACATTTTCTATGACAAATTCAGGGAGACAGTGATCATGTGGCACATTTTTGGGGTTTGACATGTGCTGATAGAAAGTGTGCTCCATGTATTGTTTGGTGTGTGAACAATATCACAGTGACAGCTTCCTCATTCATTGAAGTGTGATTTTGCAGTGCTGGACTTTCTGTGCACATGAGCACAACTAGTGCATTGCCACTAGTCTCCCATAGTGCTGTACCATTCATTATGACAGATCACTTCTGAATTCACACATCAGTTTCAGATGCTGACAGTATCCATTGTTATTGTATGTGTCAGATGCATGCAATACACAGCTGTGTGCAAGGAATCCACTCATACCAGTGTGTTGTTTTTAAGTGTTGTTATCCATATGGCTGATACCTATGTCATCCAGGGATGCTTTACTCAAGATTATCAGTTTTACAACAGTAATCTCCCACACATCTTGCTGCCCATACATAAGTATTCTTTGTGATGCTTAACCATTATGAGTTGACAGTGGAGACTTCTCATCAAGGTGTTCTATAAGATGCTTCTGCGATACATGTTTCTGTGATGCACCTGCACATTGAGAACATTGATGGCATGGGTTACATTCTTGAAAGTGTGGATTATGGCTTATGTGTCATGCAAACATCTCAACTGGTCAGGATTGCCCCTAAGTTAAACTACAGGAGTAACACTGTCCCTGTTAACTTCAGAAAGTGGTAGTTTTTGAGGAAGTTGTGTTTAATTCCCCTTATACAGTAATGACAAATCATTACACTTATACAAGTGTGTTCCTAAAGAACATGTATAATTTCCAATCACATATTTTATATCTGTGTCACAGATTAATGGTGGTATTATTTTAAAATTGTCCATGATTGTGCCTGCTTCTCTCTAATATTGTTCATGAGCCTGTTGCTATGTATCCCTGACTGGATGAAAGCTATAATGACATTTCAGTCAAACTCAGGCAGCTCGTTTTGCACACCTTCACAATGTGCACATACTCGTATTGTATATGCCATCTGTGGATCAATATGTGTATATGTACCTTTAAGAAGCTATCCAAGGGCTTGCACAAGTATATAAATACTAAGCAAGTGCAAGCCTGAGTGCCATTTTGTAGCAAGTTGTTGAGATGTAAGCATGTATGTATATAAGGTCTGTCTGTTAACCAGTTTGTTTGTATTTTATGATGCTCCTATCCATCTTGATGTGTTTCTATGTATTAAAGCATCTAAATGAAATACCCCACCTGCTTGTCATCTATGTGAGAGAGAGAGAGATGAGCGACATGGTGTCAGAAGTGGGATGTCTAAAGGTCATGAAGTTAGAGGTGGCATCACTAAAACAACTTAAGGCACTTGCTTGGAACTGGAGGAATTTAGAAGGGTGAATCATCCCTATAATGTGCAAACTTCCCAAAATAGGTCAGAAACAAATTTCAGATATTAAACTTGTTCAGCATTATTTCCTTTTTGTAAAATATGAAACGAGGCATATAGAATGTTCTAAATGATATGTGCATAAACTGATATGTATGATATTGATAAAAGTATTCAAATTACTATGGAAATGTTTGAAATAAAGTCCAAATTGCATAAAACAAATAAAATAAAGGAAAACAACCGCATTTTCGCAAAGCATGTATTTTTTATATTTAAAGATGTCCGAGTTATCAGAAGTGTATTAAGTGTTTGTATGTTTCTGTAGTGTTACAGTAAAGCAATTTCACAAAAGAAAAGTTGCAAAAGAGAGTAAAATCCTATGAGTGGAGGAGCTCCCTGGTCAATCTCAGTAAGAAGCTGAGATCCCTTATAAGATCCTCCAAAGCTAGCTACAAAAACAAAATCGCCACTAATTCAAAGGACAGCCACAAAGCATTCTATAGCTATGTCAAGAATCTCGATGGCAACACCCAGATCTGCTCTGAGTTACAGCACAAAGGCATGAAAATTACAGAACCAACTGATATTGCCAACATCCTGGCAGATAGGTTCAGTGCTAACTTTGCCCCCCTCTCACCCCCTAAAGGGCCCATATCTATACAGGAAGAATGCAGAGTCCCTGTAATCACAACTATGCAGGCAAAAGCTGCAGTCTCTAAAGCCAAAAGCACAGCATCCATGGGACCGTACAACATCCCAGGCTGCATTTTACATGAACTTCAGAACAAACTGGCTCTCCACTTAAGCACCATGTTCAATAATAGCCTCACATCAGGTTTTTTGCCCACTGAATGGTGCACAGCAACAGTTATACCACTCCACAAAGGGGGAGCCACCACTGATCCCAGGAACTATCGACCTATTAGCCTGATGAGGCTGGTCTGCAAGGCCATGGAACGTATCATCATTGAACTCATAAACAAAGACATTGGTAACCTCCAAACTCTGGATCCCACCCAGTTTGAGTTTGTGAAAGGCAGATCATGCCTTCTGAACTTGATCGACCTCTTTGAGGCAGTCACCAAAGCCATAGATGAGGGTAAGGTGGTTCACACAGCCTATCTTGACCTCGCCAAGACTTTCGACACCATCCCCCATTCTGGAATTATAGCTAAACTCACTAAACTAGGTATAAATCTCTACATCACAAGATGGGTTGCCAACTGGCTCACTGACAGAACCCACACTGTAAAAGTTGCCGACTCCAAATCTAACCTCAAAGCAGTGAGAAGTGGAGTGTCACAGGGTACTGTCCTGGGACCTCTCCTGTTTGGTATCTACTTCTCTGGCTAACACAGAAGGCCTCTGGCTAACAAAGTTCACAGATGACTGCAAACTAGGAGCTATAGTCAAGTCCCCAAATGATGTGGACATCCTACAAAAGGGCCTTGCTGAGACAGATGCCTGGTGTCAGAGCCATAGCCTCAAGCTCAATGCCAAAAAGTGCAGTGTCATCCCCTTTGGTAAAACCTCTGTACCCATGAACTACCACACAGGCAGCAATCTACTTAACACCGAATGCGTGATAAGAGACCTTGGGACCCAGGTGGACAGTAGCCTCTCCTTTGATAGTCACATCGCCACAGTAGTCAGGAAGTTTTACTACATGGCACACCTCATCATAAAAGGGTTCTCAGCCAGGAAAAAGAGGTCATTGTTCCCCTCTACTCGACACTCATTAGACCCATTATAGAGTACGCCCCTTTTGGAATGTTCCTCACAAGACATCTGCAGCAGCTGGAAAGGCCACAGAAGTACCTCACAAAGAGGATTACTGGCATCAAACAAATGCCCTGCACTGACTGCCTCAAAAAAACTCCAGCTTTACTACGTAGCATATCGACTACTTTGAGGTGATCTCTGCTAACATATAAAGCTATGTCAAACCCAGAGCTGTTGGACATGCTACACCTAAATAAATTCCAGTCCCTCCAAGCTACATGGTCTAGGGACCTAAACCTTGTCACCACAATAAACAGGACATGCTGGAGGGATAGATTCCTATCCCAGACAATTCCCATACTCTGGAACAGGCTACCCATCTATGTCAAGCAAAGTTCTTCATTATCACTCGTCAAGAAAAATCTTGATGAGTGGATAGGAAATAGGAAATACACCCCGGGGATCACTTCTGTGGCTCTGCTTGACAGTGTCACAGGAAAATAACTTTCTTGGGTGGCATAAGCCAAGGAACCTTGTTAGCTAGGCTTACGTAGGCCCTTGGGCTGATAGCCTAGTACGTACCTATGAACCTATAAAGCCATTACAGGGCATATTTTGCAAAATATAGCTATTACAGAGCATATTTTTCAAAGTACAGTATTTTGAAGAGTTTATTGTGCATTTGAATGTTATTACAAGCTCACAGCACAGTTTGATCATACATAATTGCAAGGGCCATATTTTCAGTGTGTTTGTGCATACTTTGTGGGCATGGTAGATGGATTTTGAAAACCCAGTGCACTTGTGCTTGACAATAATATTGCTGAGAACTGGAGAGCATCTGAGCAAGAGTATGGCATTTTAATACAGGCTGAATATTCTGATAAAGATGACCATACAAAGGCAGTTATTCTTCTTAATTTAGCCATAGAAAGGGAACGCTCATTTGTGTATGCACCTGCTATCTATATAGGAGAGGTGGAAAAATGTCATATCGTTATACAGGCTGAGTCAAGGGAGGACCCTGAGTACGTAAAATGTAAATTTAGAGAAATGTGTGACCCCCAAGCAAATGTTACAATGGAAAGGTACTTATTTTGCACAAAGGATCAAAAACCTGGTGAAACTTTTGCAGCATATATTACTGACCTGGGAAACAAAGGTAAGACATCCAGATTTGTTGATTTAAGGGATGAACTGATAAAGGACAGACTTGTGTATGGTATTAAAGATGATGCTGTAAGAAAGATTTTGCTTCATGACAGTGACTTAACTTTGAATATGGCCACTGAGATTTGTCTGATATACGAGCTCACAGAAAAGCATGCAAATATGTTTACAAATGACAACAGCTCTAGAAGGCACAGTGACAAAGCTCATGTTTATAGTATGCAACACATTATTAAAAGAAACAGGCCTGAGCACATAGCAGTAACTGTAGCACCTGCTGCACTCACTGCTAAACCCCAGAGCTTTCTAGTAAATTCCAGAGTTTGCACAGTCTCAATGGAGCATAAGAGTGAGTCAGCAAACTCAAAGCAAGGGTCCCAACTTAGTCTCATTGCCAACTGTTGAAATTGTGGTGGAAGTCATGAATCTGAAAGGAAAAAAAGTGTAGCTTTTGGTCAGCAATGCTGCAAATGCAATAAGTGGGATCATTTCAAAATGCTCTGTAAATAAAAGGCCCACATTGTGTTATTAAAAGGGAACATTTTAAGAAACAATTTGATCAGTTAGAAAGCTGCAACCCTACTCTTTATGTTGATGGTGTGTCAGCATACCTCTCAACTGTACCAAATTCCTTGGTATTGACCAGTTTTGAGGTAAAAATAATGAGGTGCCACAAATTACCGAGTGGCCCCTTTAATTTCCAAATTTCCCATTTTTCATTTCAAATTTTTTTTGGGGGGGTGAATTTTTGCTGACATCATCACATGCAGGGGTGCATGCGATGACATCAGCTTCATGAGCAGACTGCCAGCCTGTTGGAATTTGGCTGAGGGCTGGAGAGGATGTGTACTACTGTCTGTGTTTATTTTTTCCATAAGCAACATGTTTGAGTCCAGTGGCATAGCTGGGGGGGGGGGGGGGGACTAGAGGTTCGGCACTTTTGCTTTTGGGAATGTCAATAATACTACAAAATAAAACTTTCCAGTCCGGTTGCATCGGTTCATGCTGTCTGTTTTTCTTCCTGTCCACTGAGTTTAAAACTACATGTAAGGACACTGCTGCATACTGGTTCTTATTGCTGCTGCCTTAAGGCAAGAGTGAGTGTGTGTTAGTAGAATGCCCCAGTTAGGTATAACTGGTGGTTAGAGTTACTCAGACTCAAACCCTGTACCTTAGGTACAAGGAGAAAGAGGCTAAATTCTATACCCATACCACCACCAATTGATTCAAATTTATTTTATTTTATTTTATTTTATTTTACATTTGTTAACCGGGCTAGTCCAACTGGATACATGTCCATTTTCAGTGGAGGCCCGAGGAGAAAAGCTCCACTAACTACTACTTAAGTTAAAGAAAACATATACAGAATTATGCGATAAAAGGAAACATTTGCTTAAAATATCTTTCAGAATGTATATACACAAGAGTACAATATGAGACTTCGCAGGAGAGATAGGTTAGATAATTTACTAGGTTACAGTATTACTGCTTTATACTGAGAAATAGAAATAGATTATGATAGATCGAGATGAAAACCTGAAAGAGGAGAAGGAATATTACAGAGAGGTAACTCATACAAAGTAATGGAAGTAATACATGCACATAGAAAGAAGGTAAATAGAGAGTGAGAGGGATAGGTAGAGGAAATTAGTGTGAGTTAGAGTTTAGTCGGGTTAAAGCATGGACATATCCACTGATTTTTAAGATAAATTCTTAGTTTTTGTTTGAACAAAGCAGGGGTAGGCATAGAAGTAAGTTCAATAGGAAGTTGATTCCAGCGTTTCCCAATGGCGTTAGAGAAAAGGGAGTCACCAGCAAGATTGTTGGATTTAGTTAATGTTACTAGGAGTTTGCTTGAGGAGCGAAGTGAATTCAGGTTAGAGTAAGGGGTCAGAAGTTTGGAAAGTGCAGGTGTGTTGTTAGGTTGATAGAAGGCATTATGGACAAAGGAAAGTTGGGAAAGAAGCAACATATTTTCTAGTTCTAGCCAGTGAAGTTTCTGAAGGTTCAGACAGTGGTGAGTTCTGAAAGGAGTGCCAGTTGCAAATCTGGCAATGCTATTATATGTGTTAGTCAGTTTAGAGAGATTGTTTTTCTTCAGGTTAGTGAAAATTGATGAGGCATAGAGAAGAGTTGAAATAAGGTGAGAGTGGGCAAGGGTAACTTTTGCTGTGGGGGTTAAGAATGTTTTAATTCTGTAGAGGGAGCCCAATTTTTTGTTTACAGTTTTAATGGTATTATTAATGTGGCAATCATAGGTAAGGTTGTTATCAATCATGACACCTAGTAGTTTGGTAGTAGAGTCGGCTGATATGAGGGTGCCATTAATAGATAAGATGGAGAAGTCTAATGTGGGGGACCTAGTAGTAGGTTTAAAGAGGAGGAGTTTTGTTTTTTTAGCATTTAAAAGTAGGCAGCGTTTTAAGAACCATGCTTCTACTTTGTGGAATACATTTTGAGTAATAGTTTGAAGCTCAGGTATGGATTTAGCGGAGCAAATAAGAGTGGAGTCGTCTGCATATTGTATACAGCTAGCTTGGGGAATAGCTACTTGTAGGTCATTTATAAAAAGGGAGAAAAGGAGGGGTCCAAGAATAGAGCCTTGAGGGACACCAGGAGAAATTGGGAGAAGAGAGGAAAGTTTGTTATCCCAGAGGACTGCCTGTTTTCTGTTAGTGAGATAGGAAGTGAACCAATGGATAGCCTTTGGTTGTAAAGCAAGAGATTCCAGGATTTTTATGAGGAGGGGGTGGTTGACCATGTCACAGGCTTTGGACAGGTCGATAAAGAGGGCTGAAGATAGAATATTATCGTTGCGGTTTGTGTTTATAAAGTCAGTAAAGGAAAGGAGAGCAGTGGTGGTACTATGAAAAGGCCTAAAGCCGTGTTGACAGGGAGTAAGAATGTTATTTTTAGTTAAGTGATTCATTAGCTGGTAGTGAACACATTTTTCCATGATTTTTGCTAGGGGAGACAGGAGGGCTATAGGTCTGTAGTTAGAGTATTCATTGGAGTTTCCTCCTTTATGTAATGGTATAATGTGTGAGATTTTCCAGATGTCAGGTATGGTTCCTTCTTTAATAGTTCTGTTGATAAGGATAGAAATGGGATAGGCTATTTCCTTAGCAGCTTTTTGGAGGAATTCAGATGGAAGTTGGTCAGCAGAAGGGGTACATGGTTTAAGTTTTTGGAGGCATTTTTGGATGAAGGTGGTGGAGATGGGTTGTATTATAAATGTTGGTTGATTAGAAGATGCAAAATCAGGGATGCTAGAATTGTCAATGGGAAGGTTGGAGGCCAGTGAATTGATAGTATTAGTAAAGAAGGAGTTGAAAGCATTGGCAGTTTCATGGGAAGAATTATTACTGGACCCAGAGGGAGAGGGAGTGGTAGTCTGTCCGGGGTGGAGAAGTCTATTCAAGGTAGACCAGAATTTTTGGGGATTATTATAATTTGCTTGTTGGAGGTTACTATAGTAGTTTTTCTTGTCAGAAAGAATAGCTTTTTTGGTACTGTTTCTTAGGTGTCTGAAAGTCACTTGATCTGAGGGAGATTTACTAGTTCTCCATTTTACCCAGGATTTGTTTCTGAGTAGCATTTTTTAAGTCCATAGTTCTCAACTGTCCAAAGATTTTCAGAATGTTTGGCTCATACTTTTGGTCTGTTCCTCTTAAAATTTATGGTTTTCTAGCAAATCAGTGAGAAATGAATTCACTAAATAATGATAGCCATTTAGGTTTCAGCCTTCCTATCTTTCAGAAAACGCATGGTAACACAGCATTTTATTCTAGCAACTTTTCTAAGATTATACAAGCAATGTTTAAAATCTGTCCCTGGTTTGGGCCTTTGTCCCCCCCCCCCCCTCCAATAAATGTTGCCAGATTTCTTGTGCTGCATAGTTCTTCAGGGGGAGAGAAATGTAGTGTTATTTATGCTAAGTTAATCCGTGTTGTTAGTAGCACAACAAGTAGAATGCTAGCTTTTGATGCAGAAGGCTGTGGGTTCTACTCCCACAGTATGTAGGTGGATTGCTTATTGTACTTTTAAAGGGGGTGGATGCTGAGTCTTGAGAATTTCCTCTTTGGTGGAGATACCTAGTAACTATGAACCTATTATCATTTTTCCATCCATTCCCTATTGCAGTATTACTAGCTTATCATTTTTAATGTAACATAGGAAATGTATTACTGAAAGGCAACAGATACTTTATATGTAGATGAAATAATGAAATATAAACTTGTTTGCTAGCAGCAACCTCTTTAATAGTTACAGATCTCTTTAATGTGGAATTATTCAGATGACTTTTACTTCTGCAGAAATTGTGCATATTTACTGATACTGGTGGACTGTAGAAGTTTGAGTAGAGTTTTATGGTGGAAATGCTCTGCAATGGGCAGTTTTGTCAATACTGGTTCATGAATTGCTTACTTATATTTCATATATTTATGTTTTATATTTTATACATTTTATATATATATATATATATATATATATATATATATATATATATATTATATTATATTATATTTCATATCTAGCAAGCCCATACTAGAAATGCATTAATACCACCCTCACACATATCTATTTATTTTAGAAGAGGTTCATAGGTCATGTAAATGGACAATATTTTAATTCATATAATTTATATAAGTTAACTTATACCAGTACTTCACATAAGGACCAGTCAATAATTAAAATTAGATTGTTTTAGAAAATTTGTTCTGAAGTGAGTCTATAGAGGAGATTAATGCTAGGATACTCTAGCAAATTAATATTTTTTGTAAATATCGGTTGTCGGATTTATAATTGTCAGCTCTGTTCAGCCATTAAATTCATTAGAGGAGTGCAGAACGCATTAATGCTTTATAATATATTTGGTCAACGTATGTATTAATGTAAAGACAATGAGATTTTTTTTTAGAAATATGTGAGATGACCCTTTGAGTTGTTTGGGGGGTCAATATACTTGCATAACAATTTAGAATGAGTTGTTTTTAATTATACAAAGTTTGTGACCTCAGTAACAGAGGCATATAGATAAATACAGTGGCGGTCTTGAACATTAAGATGTTATTATTCATTTTTTTAAAAAAATGTTATTAAAATGTTATATTGATACTTATAGATCATTTAGTATTATAAGGCATTCTTGTAACTAAGTAGTTACAACAGATAGACATCACCCATACTAACTGCAGGGTTATAAATGCCTTTAGTATTTTAATATTTTACATAGCAACATTTTTGAACAGATTTAGTTATTATAATTACATTTTTTTGGCTATATTTGTATCATATATGTAGGTGAAAAGTAGAAACAGTATGTATTTTTAGTTGCGATAAAATTAGTATAATGTAAATATTGCTTTAAATTCAGGAACTGGGATGTTCCAATTAAGTAAGTTTTGGTGCCAAGAAAGTCATATAAGGCATTTTTGTTGCAACAATAGTGTCTGGAAGAAGACCATTTTTATGGGTGAAATCGCTTAACTGTTTGTAAACACTGGCGTTTTGTTGTTTCACATTGAATAAACGAAAGTCTACTTTTTTCCTTGGCGTTGTGGAGAGATTTTTATGGACATTGTGGAGCTGCATATCATTGGATTTTTACAAACTTTGCTGGAGGTGACTGTACACTTATTGGTGACTCTGTGGCCGTAATTTTTGCAGTTTTCTTATTATGCTTATTCAGTTGTTGTTCGAGCTATTGAAGGCACCAGTGTCAATTCACCTGACTGCGATAAGGATGAGAAGGACAATTTGCAGCAGCTCCGTGAAGAGATATTGGCGCTTAAAGGGGAAATCAGTAAAATATTTGAACTTTTTAAACAAGGCTGTGATTTTGGATGTTCACCAAAGGAGCGCAATGTTAATTCTATGGCTTGTCCAGTTGGCCACACTAGTAGTGGGAAATGCAGGAATGATCCACCTCTAGGGGAGCAGAACAAGCGCTTGTGTAATTCCGAAAGTATGGACAGAAGGGATGATTCAGGCCAATTAAGGAGAATGGACAACATCGAGGATAGCTGTCCTATTCCCAATGGACAGCTTACAGGGGCAAGAAGTTGTCCCATCAATATCAAACAGATTCTGAACACCACAGAGCCATTGAACAGCAGTAAAATTAACATTAAAGACTTCATATTTGATTTTTCAATTTATGATGTCGATGAGGAAGACAAACGCTTAGGTGACAAGCCAAAGAGAATGTTTCCCACTAAGACTTATTCTAATGTTGTCAGTAAGAATGAACAACATTTAAAAGGTACTGTAACTTCCTCAATTAATCCAGTGACTATTACAGGAAGAGTGGGTTATAACAAAGAGACTCAGTTTAACAAATTTCTTGACACAGACTGTAATTTCGATAATGTTTCTCAGAATTATGTGAGGGATAATTTAAGTCAGAAGTGGAGGAAGCCTTGAAGGACATGATTTTTATTTTGGGAAAGAATGTAAAAAATATTAATGGCATTAAGGCTGACAATGCATATTTGCAGAAATGTATCAATATGAAAATTGTTCCCAAGGGGATGAGATTTTTCAAAACTCCTATGGGAAGAAATTTGACAGACAATGCGATATGTGAATTCAATCAATTTTTTGATGACTGTGGTGTCAAATTTATGAAAATGATTATGAAACATAATGATGAGAAGTTAAGTAAATTGGTACAGGAAACTGAGAATTTAAATATGAAAATTACTAGTGACTTACTGTTTTCAGAATGGGAAAGATTATATTACAAACAATTCAATATAGCAGAAAGATGGATACACAATATACGAGAAAACAAACAGAAAAAGATTCAAAGAGATGTGGAACAGTACAAGATAGGGGTGGCATTTAACTGGTTTAGGGACAAAGGAAAGTGGAGATTTACTAATATGACAGATTGTGTTGAACAAAACACAGGTAATGTTAACAATGGGGATTTACATTACAATTAATCACATTTTTGGAGGGACCAAATACATCATGGGCAACCTTACAGGAACAATTTTTGACAACAAAATTATACAAGAACGAATTACAAACAAAAGGAATGGGGCAACAACAGGCGATGGTAGTTAATGGTAGTTTTGGCATCCCTAGTGCTGACAATAATAGAGTGAAGGATAAAATGTATACAATGAATGGGTTTAACATCTACAATTATTCTGAAACAAACATTAGTTGTATGCATTTTAGTTTGTTGGCAAAGGGGATGAAATACATACCAACTCCCCGCTTTGATTTAGTTGATTGTTTATGTGAAATTAAGAAATTCACCAGGAAAATGAATTTGGCAATAATGTTTAATGACAAGCCGAACATTTATAGAAATATTAGTAAAGATTCAGTTGATACGGATTTAGGGCTTAGTCAAAAGAGTACATATATACCCCCTAGTCATCCTAATATAGAAGTTTATGAAAAAATAGTGACCAGGGAAATTTACAATTTGTACAGCGAGTACAAGAAAAAGAAAGGTACAAGCAATTTGACAGCTAAAGAAAGTGAAACACTATATGAACTTCAATCAGACACTAGTGTTAGGGTTATGAAACCCGACAAGGGCGGAGGGGTGGTTTTATATGACAATACAGAGTATATCAAAAGAATGTATGACATTCTACATGGGTCGGGTAACTACGAATCCATCTTTATAAATGAGATAAACACTGCATACCAAAGAATCGACTCTTATATAGAAGAATTCTCTATAGATGGTAGAATAACTAAAGAAATATATATACGTTTCTGAAGGTCAAGTATCCTAGACTAGCTACCTTAGTGGGTATACCGAAGGTTCATAAGAATGCCATTGACCCATCATTTCGACCTATTATATCGGGTAGTAATTCGAAAACATTCCCTATGGGTAAATTTATTGATGTAAAACTAAAACATATATACAATAAAATACCACATATGGTTAAAGATTCGTGGGAATTTTTGAGTAAATATCCCACCCAGTTATGGAGGAATGGGTTGACATTTGTCACCATTGATGTCATAGATCTTTTTTCCTGCATTCCAAAGCAGGCAGAATTAGATGCTTTTTGCAGTAGTAGTATTATGAAACATTCGGATATTAATTGGGAAGAAGTCAGCTTATTCATGGAATGTATGAATATAGTGTTGGACAATAACTTTATTTATTTTGAGGGTGAGCATTTTCGGCAAACCAGGGGGGTAGCTATAGGAGCAACTTGTGCTTCCATTTTTGCCAACCTGGTTATGCTGGATTGGGAAGACAACATCTTTATTCCCCAGCTCCCACTTTTCTAGCATTATTCACTATTCTAGATTTCTCGATGACATTTACATACTGTGGAAATAAAATAGGGAACAGCTTGAAGATTTCATTAGATTTTTAAACAACAGCAGTGACTTCCTTAAATTTACCTACTCCTATAGTATGGAAGGAATTGTTTATTTGGATACATACATATACCACCATGAAGGAAGTTTACATTCCAAAATTTACAGGAAAGGAACATTTTCTAATGATTACCTTGAATACAGCAGTTTTCATCCTCCTAAGTTAAAGTATAATATTTATAAAGGACAATGTATCAGAGCTTCACATATGACCTCAGATTTTGAGAGTTTGGTGGAAGAAATTAAATCCATAACATGCATGTTTCAGGAGAGGGGTTACCCACTGAACATGATGGATGAGGTGAGAGGATATGTCTTAGATGAATGGGGCAAAAAATATAAACCATTATTGGGATCGAACATTGACAACAATCAGTGTATAAAGCCCACTCTTAAATCCCAAAGGGAATTAAGTGGGAAGGATTACCACCAGAGATCTTTCATCATATTGTATAGCCCTTTTGTTAAAGATGTAATACAAATTATATTCAATTATTGGTATTTGATAACAGGTGAGTCAAACCTTTCTGAAATAATTGGCATTAAACCAGGAATTGTATACAAGATGGGGAAAAACATTAAATGTTATTTGGAACAACTTAAGGTAAATAATAAGGACAAAAGTAGTGGAAAGGTTCATTATACTACCAAATGCGGTCCATGTAACCAATGTGGATACATTACTTTCAAAAAAGAAGTGGTGATACAAAATTTATTTAAACCCAAAGTCAAATTTGTGAAGGGGAACTGTAACACAAAAATGGTGGTCTATATAGCTATGTGTGTTGAATGTACTAGTTATTATGTGGGGAAGACTGAGAGGTGTCTTAAAAAACAAATATATGAACATATGTATAATATTAGGAAGAGGGACCCCAATAGTGCTTTATATAGGCACATAGAAATGAAAGGTCACACACACGAGTTCAAGTTTGCTATAATAGACACCATTAAAATAGACCCTCGGGGAGGAGATCACAAGACCCTTTTAAGTTATAGGGAAACTTGGTGGCAGATAATTTTGGATGCCACAACACCACCAGGACTTAATGATTTTATATCTAGCAAGCCCATACTAGAAATGCATTAATACCACCCTCATACACACACATATCTATTTATTTTAGGAGAAATTCATAGGTCATGTAAATGGATGATATTTTAATTCATATAATTTATATAAGTTAACTTATACCAGTACTTCACATAAGGACCAGTCAATAATTAAAATCACATTGTTTTAGAAAATTTGTTCTGAAGTGAGTCTATAGAGGAGATTAATGCTAGGATACTCTAGCAAATTAACATTTTTTGCAAATATTGGTTGTCAGATTTATAATTGTCAGCTCTGTTTAGCCATTAAATTCATTAGAGGAGTGCAGAAAGCATTAACGCTTTATAATATATTTGGTCAATGTATGTATTAATGTAAAAACAATGAGATTTTTTAGAAATATGTGAGATGACCCTTTTGAGTTGCTTGGGGGGTCAATATACTTGCATAACAATTTAGAATGAGTTGTTTTTAATTATACAAAGTTTGTGACCTCAGTAACAGAGGCATATAGATAAATACAGTGGCAGTCTTGAACATTAAGATGTTATTATGCCTTTTTTTTAAAAAAAAATTTATTAAAATGTTATATTGATACTTATAGATCATTTAGTATTATAAGGCATTCTTGTAACTAAGTAGTTACAACAGATAGACATCACCCGTACTAACTGCAGGGTTATAAATGCCTTAGTATTTTAATATTTTACATAGCAACATTTTTAAGCAGATTTAGTTATTATAATTACATTTTTTGGCTACATTTGTGTCGTATATGTAGGTGAGAAGTAGAAACAGTATGTATTTTTAGTTGCGATAAAATTAGTATAATGTAAATATTGCTTTAAATTCAGGAACTGGGATGTTCCAATTAAGTAAGTTTTGGCGCCAAGAAAGTCATATAAGGCATTTTTGTTACAACAATGGTGTTCTGAAGAAGCCCATTTTTATGGGTGAAAGCACTTAACTGTTTGTAAACATTGGCATTTTGTTGTTTTGCATTGAATAAATGAAAGTCTACTTTTTTTCTTTGCGTTGTGGAGAGATTTTTTATGGACATTGTGGAGCTGCATATCGTTGGATTTTTACAAACTTTGCTGGAGGTGACTGTACACTTATTGGTGACTCTGGGGTTGTAATTTTTGCAGTTTTCTTATTACGCTTATTCTAGTGACATTTTGCCTGTAGTATATACTGTAACAAGACATTAGTGATTGTGGAACTTGCTAAAGAATCAAGTAAGAACCTGTATAGTTCTGCTATATAATATATCAGTCCCTAATCTCACCTATAAACTATATAATTCATGCAAGCTTTGATATACCAATGCACTGTGAAAGCTCAAGCATATAAGCAAACTTCAGATAGTATCTATCTTTCTGCTCTTTGATCTGCATGTAAACTAGTAGATGTTAAATATCTACTGTTCTTCCCCCATGCAAAGGTGGCTATTAGGTTTGGCATTTTACACAGCCATTAGCTAGCTATGTTACTTATTGTGTCGTAACTCCTGTAATGTGAATGTGTGTTAAAACTGCTTACTCTTAGTAATCACCACCATATAAATCTTCTAACCCTAACCCTAAAACACCATCCCTAACCTTAACCCTAAAATTCCATCCCTAACCCTAATCCTAAAACTCCATATCTAGCACTCTATCTCTAACCTAACCTAACTCTAAAACTCTATCCCTATCCCCAAACCTAAAACTCAACTCTAATCCTAAACCTAAACCTCTCTCTAATCCTATCTTAATACTCCACCCTATATCTGTACCTAACCCTAACACTCTGTCCCTTTTCTGAACGTGGAAGCTCCATACCAACCGAACTCTAAAAACCTAGCATGAACTCTCAAAGTCTAACTCAAACCCAAAAGAATACTTCAAAATACAGTGAAGTGAATTTTATATCAACAATATGTGCAACTCCTGTTTTACATTAGTAGCTCTTGGAACAATTCATGGTTATGATACTTCTACATGGCATCTAGCTTAATGAAATAAATAACCAAAACCAGCTAGCTTAAATAAATGGGACTTGTTCCAGGAGTGCAGCCTGATGGGCCAGATTCATTAACACCTACACTAACTGTGCACAATCTGTATTTAAGAACAACCTTACCACAACTTTTGTGCTTTATGTTATGACTCAGTATTTTAGGAGAGAAGAGCACCAGTTGAAGATGAGGTGACTTAACTCACTGGCTGTATCATGGTAAAGGAATAATATGATTTCTGTAGGTATTAATATTTAGACCTGATATGGAGTAAAATGTATTGGGGCAGCCACATTGGTGCAGCGGTTAGCATTGTCGCCTCACAGCAAGAGGTTCTCTGGTTCAATTCTCGGCTGAGGTACCTTCTGTGCGGAGTCTGCATGTCCTCCCTGTTGTTGCCTGGGTTTCCTCCGGGTGCTCCGGTTTCCTCCCACATCCCAAAGAGATACAGTAGGTGGATTGGACACACTAAATTGTCCCTTGGTGTGAGTGTGTGCATGTGTGTGCCTTCTGTGGAAGGTTGGGTGCTGGGCTGGCAACTCAGCACTGTAAAATTCTACTGCCAATCATGAGCGGACAGATGATCCACTGTGGCGACCCCTAACTGGGAAAAGGCGAAAGAAGAAGATGGAGTAAAATGTATTGAGACAATTGTGAATCATAACAATGTCTTTATTTGTTTCACTGTTAAGACTCAGTTAATTATCAGTAAATGAGAGTTTTCATAGCAGTGCTTTTCCATTGCATTCCACTGCCACCTATTTATTTGGGTCTATATTATAAACTAGAAGGTACAGAATGTCGACACCCTTTTCGTTGACACATATGTGTCAAACATCCACTTCAGCGAATGGCGACATCATCGGTTTCTTTCCAAGGGAAAGAAATTGGTTAGTAGTTGGTTTAAATCTGCTCTTTTCCCCCCACTGTAGTGCAATTTTGGAGTTAGTATATTTAGTTGGGGGGGGTGGGGTGGGGGGCACAGACCCCCACTTCATAGTGTTTGTTATATTGTGTCATGTGTAGTTGGCCTACTGATTTCTTTCCCTTGTAAAGAAATCGATAATGTGGCCGTTCCCTGAAATGGATGTTCGACACATATGTGTCGATGAAAAGGTTGTCGACATTCTGTACCTTCAATTATATAATATAGACCCATTTATTTTAGTCATAACTATCAAACACAGATCCCCTGAATCTGGATAAAGTAACCAACGATAAACGTATAATATTCCAAAAAAGCCAACAACTCATTGGAATACACACGGCAAAACAACGCTTTAATACAAAATAGTAAAAATATAAAACGTGTGAGCGCTTTCACAGAGTCCTCTGTGCTTCCTCAGACATACTACAGTAACTGCTGTTCTTGTTTAAATAATGATACATCTAGGTAATATCCAATCAGTTAACAGCATCTTGATTGAATAAATAAAAGTTAAAGGCATACACTATACAAACAGTATATAAACAATCATATAAATAGTGAACTAAAAATATATGTAAAAAAACTGTAAAAACGTGCTCTATAAAAATAGATAGTGGTAAAACTGCAAAATATATGTACAAATATTAGAAGATGTGACCAAACATAATAACTGTGAGACAAGTTGATAAAGGTCCAATATTTAATAAAAATAGAAATAGAAATAGAAATAGAGACAATGGTAGCAGACACCCTTCATGGGAGCCCGTGAACAGCCAAAAGGAGGATGAGATAAGGGATTTTTTTTCTTTTTTTTTTTTGCACAGTTGGCTTAGTAGTAACATATAAAGACAAATTAACTAGAAGGAATGACAAAGGCCTCCATGGTCTGCTACTGATAGTCAGTCAGGAGAGATAAATGCTTTTTTGAAATCAATGAATGTATCCTTTTCAGGCGATAGTGAACATTTTATTACTTGCAACCTCCCTGTGTGGGTGTAACTCTGATCTGTGCAAGGTCTCTCTGGTAGAGAACCTTCCTAAACCTTAGAGATCAAGCCTGGTAATGGGGGAATCTGCTGACAAGCACTTTGGCATACAACTTAATATCAACATTATATGTGATACTGGACAGTAACTTCTCACCTGTGAAATATAATTACAGTTTTAGGAAGCATTATTTTGTTTGAAACTTGTGAAGAAAGGAAGACTGTTCATAGGTCCCAGGAGATGTTAAATAGGGAAGTTAAGCCTGAAGAATAAGACGGGTTTGTAACTGATACTGTTACTTGCTGAGTCCATCTGGTTTGGGAGCCTCTCTCATCTTTATAAATTTCATAGATATTGAATGCCACTGATACCTCTTTGTGGAAGAATATATTAAATTGGGCAAATTTTAAAGATTTCAATAGGTTTGCACAGGCTATTGAAATACTCTGCTAGTTTTATCAGTATGTTGCATAAAGGACTTGGTAACATTCTTAAAATATACTTAATTTTATCCTGACTAATCTTATATATATTTCCTTTCTTTTTGGGTTGAGTAATAGTGTACCCGACCATCCTCTGGTGTGGCATAAACGCTTGCAGTTTTCCTGCTTTGTTCTCTAAGGCCGATGCATCTGTTCTAGCTCTGTGATCCTTCTGATATTAGAGTCTGTAAGTTGATCTTCACTGGCCAGCTTTTCTTCAGATGTGCACTTCAGATATCGATCAAAAATTGCCTTAATTTCAAGAGCAGCCTTTCTGATAAATCTATCATGTTTTGCCAACATTAATGTCTTTGGTACTCTACAAGCACTGCTCATCTCCAATAATAGCAACTCTAGCCTTCATGCCTTTACATCTCTATCATGCAATCAACCAGGTTACTTTGTAAAAAAAAGAAAAAAAATGAGAGGTGGTAATCTACTCCACTTAATTTCTACTGAACTGTAGGAGGGCTTTTCCCATTAAAAAAGATTTTAGATGGCTTTTAGGTAACTGAGTTCTTGATCTGTTGAGGTGAAGTGGTGTTTTTGATTGATCGGGCATTATTTAAACATACAGGATACTACAGTATGTACATTTAAGTGAATATAAATAGTTTGAAGATGGTTGAAATCAGCCATTGCCTCTGTAACTTTGACATTTGGAAAAATCAAATGAGTAGTAGTTATATCCATTCATTGTTTTGAAGGTGAAGAGGTTTTGTCCATTCACTGGTAAGTTATTCCAGTCTGCACATATATCCTTTCTAACTTCCCTTGCCCTAGATGCATTCTAACTATAGAATGCCTCAGAGTAAATGTAGTCAAGACAGCAGAATAACGGCTTGCCATTGACCATTTTTGTGCAAGTGATGAAAAATGTTCACGGTATAGTAGCTGAAAAGATTTGAAAGTATTTGCTAAATACAACAGTTTTTTTTTTGTTGTTGTTGTTGTTGTTGTTGTACAATAGGCAGGGACATTTTTTAAAGATCTGAAAAAAATGAAATGTTCTTTTCATGTAATGAAATGAAGGAATCATACCTGTGATTTTTAAATTAAATTTCGTGTCACTGCTATAACTTCATTATAATTTTTAGTGCATCTATATATATGCAAAATTAAAACACATTCTAAGTGCAAAACAGTTAATAAAGCAAACTGACAGCATTGTAAGATGTAACTAAAAGAAGAAATATATGCTGTGGTGAATGAGTAGTCTGGCCCATGACAATCCTGTATTTTTTTATTACACACACACATAGTTCATATTTGGGATTTAGAATGGAAAATCAGTGTCCCTGAAAATAACTTGGCAAATATATTAATGCAGTAATGATCCAAATACTAAAACTGTTCTAGATTATCACTAATGGTACCTCAAGACATACCACATCCAACCTTTCATTCTTATACTGCAATTACATCATAATATGCATGTTCTTCTATTAATTGTCATAATAAATCCATTTTTCCATATTTATTATCAGAGAAAAATATTAGTCCCTTCCTTACATTTTCTCTAAACTCAGAATGCAACATGTTACTCACTGAACTTACCTATTTGTACTGTTTTAAAAAAATATATCTGAATCTTGCTATATAGTGCATCTAATCTATACTGAAGTTTGTTAGCTAAGCCATACTTTTTAACCTGCTGGCACTGAAAATTGGTACAAAGGCCCTTAGAAGGTAGGTACATTCAGACAAAAATCTGGACATTTAATTAGCATAACATTTGAATACCAAATAGCACATATCTTTTCCCAGTTCCAGTGGGAATGACAGATACTACTCAGAAATATAGAATGATAATAATAATGGAAAAATATAAGCACATTATCAAAGAGATGGTGACAAATCTGCAACCTTAAGCATACTGCAAAATTCTACAACGCATGGTCACTTATTTTGGCTTCTGAAAAGGGAGATGTCAGGTGTGTGTCCTGTTTCTTTAAAATATTGATGCTACTAGTCTGTTGGTTATGTAGTGTGGTGTTCTGTGTACTAAACAACTTAAAAAATCACATTTGAGGAGGGAGATTCAGAAAACCATATGATGAGGTAAATCAAGCCTGAAAATTGGAACATATCTTCAAAACTAGATATGTTCCTCCAAGACAGAAACAGTTGAGAGGTCTGATCTAAACATGTCAAATATATTATTTGCAATGTCTGAATCTCTGTTCAAACCTCCATGACTACTTGATGAGATTATGGTTCCAAAAGGACCCGGCAAACAGTCAAACAAATATTTAAATACATGCGTACATTTTTGGCCACTTCAATTAAATGTCAATAATATGGATCTTTGAGTTCCAAAAATGGATCTTCCCTTGCAAGAGATGACCTGTTTCAAAACTCATTCATACACATGCATACTTCCCTTCTTCTTGTATTATATTCTGTAAGTAGCTGTATCATGATTACTTTCTATTGACCTGACATCATAGCTGACATAGTGACATCATATGAAGTTTGGCTTCCTAAATGCTGGTAGTTCATAGCAGAAAACAAAACTAAGCACTGAATGCTGGTAACATGCTTCTCTAGAACAAGGGATATGTACTATAATTAAAGAGAAAGGACATAACAAAGCACTCATCTACATAACTAGCAGATACATGGTTCATGTATGTCTAAGAAAAATCTGATGACAACTCATGGTGGAAATAAACTGAACTGAATAATCAAAACGTACTACAATTTAGGTGCAAACTAAAGTTCATTAAGTACCAGCTAGAGCAATTATGTCTCTATGTGCTCTGAAAAATATCCTAGTTGTTGCAGAGTATTCATCCTCTCTGCAGGAAAGAAACAGCTTGATCCTGACTTTACCTCCAAATTAATATTTATCCACTTGTGCAGCAGTCCATCAGAGACAGCCATTACTGTTTTTGGAATAAGATCACTGGGTAGTAAAACAACAAAAAATAAAATAAATGAGATACAAGTCAGTATTTCTACATTTTCTGTTTAGATACTCCCCAGATGGTATTCCCAGACACATTCAAATGTAGAAGAGGCAAACAGTTCTACACTTTATAATGTGAGTCACTGTCAACACAGGAATTAGCCTTACTTCATACTGATGTAGCCAACATGCTTGCAGTGAGGATGCGTTCATTATTGCTGCACTCCATATTTTAGTAAATAGATTTTAAAGGCATACCACCTACAATGATGCTGGACATTCAAAAATGGGACAGCACAATGACTGTAAAACTGAGAATGCCTGCTGTGAAATATACATTTGCCATAGGACTCAACTATGAGAATATAGGTCATCTTGTTGATGACTAATTAATGGAAGGCCATTTGGTCAAAACAGACTGATCAAATGGTTTTCAACCAAACTACAGGTGCATTCTGTGGTACAAAGGCATGCATGGTCTCCATGCAAGTGACTGCAACACCTACTGGTGGTGTCTATCACAGCTAATTAGAACATCAACAAATCTCAGAAAAAGTAGGTGAAGTTTCAGAATAGTACAAATTTCACTGAAGTCCTATTAATATCAGTCAGACATGACTGAATGGATTTCAACTAATCAGTCACTGACCAATCAAATGATTCCTTATTATAACTTAAGATTTAAACCATATCATCATTAACCTCAAATTGCAATAATTAGTGTTTCTGTTATTATATAAATATGTGTATGTATGTATGCATGTGTCTATTTATTTACTTATTTAAGTACAGCTTTTAAATGAACAGAAAATTCTGCTCTTCTGAGCCATTGTTTTCATAAGTTCTCTCTGAATATTGCCTCACCGAGGATGAAACACCACTGTATTAGACTATATGTACAGATATTCTTCCTTGAATTCCAAAGAAATATGGTCTGTAGACACAGTTACAAAGCTTCAAAACCAGAGCACATTAGCTTCTCAATTTTTATTTCTTTTTTTTTTCAAACTGATTTTTAACTGAACCAGTGTTGTCATTAATGAAAAAGAATGTTATAAGAGGGCAGAGGAAGTAAAAAAGACATCGGCAGGAACATATGCTGTCAGAAATATCCAAATCTGTTCGCTCAGCCTGTCCTAGCCTCAGTGTACCTCCACTGCTTGCATAGCTTTGGGTACTTACAGTAGAAAGAGGTTGGCTGCTCTGCGAGAATATACTCCATAAGTTAATCAAATCTCTAATAAAGCTTTGTATGACTTTAAAACCAATAGTCAGAGAGGCGTACCTCTCCCACCAGCATCTGCAGCCATGGCATGGAATTATCGTAGGTAGGGTAATTGGATTTTCACTTGGAATAAAATAGTGACAAGTGATTTTTCTGGTATGATGTCATTTGATAAGTATCTATATGAACTGCCAATGTCATTTTTATTACCATGTTATACATTTTGTTGCCTTGCCAGCAGTTAAATAGTTTGCTTTCATTTTGCATTCCCTGCAACAGTCACATGACAGTGGCTTGCTGAAGTGCTGTCAGTATTTCCATTCCTTCATGCCTGTAAACTTCAGCGTCGCTTTCCCAAACCCCATCTGTTTGGGAGATTGTGTTATGCTTGACGTAACTGGCTTCAAATGCTAAAATTACAGCTGGCTTTTTTCAAAGCTATTTCAAAGTCAGTAGTTAATACTGCTCAAAACTACCTCAAAGTAGTTCATAAGGTATTTAAAACATGAAAGTCAAATTGCCTACATACAGTGTATAAGAATTCAATGGTGTTTACTATTCCTAATTGCACCTTTCTTGAAATATTAAATGGCAGAAAATGTGCCATGGCAGCATTAAGTGTTCTTCGCAGACCTGAGAAAATATTATATTATTTTTATTAGATTTGGATTTGCTTGCCTTTTCCATGCTAGGTAGCATGTATGGTTTGCAAAATGAGTAAACATGTTAAGTAAAATTATCTATAACATTTCACAAATATCACAGGCACGTATTTCACAAATGCTTTTAGAGAATGACTAATGAGTCATTTTATAACTCGGATATGAATGTGTATTCTAGGAATTTAAGGATATAACATGAATATATAAATTTTAATGTCAGTGCTGTGGAAATTGATGCAATAAGGGAGATACATTCTTTAGCTTTAGAAAATGAAATTATTTACATGCATGTATGTGTACAATGGATAGCTGTAAACTATTTCTGATGTATAAAAGAAAATGTCATGTTATTTCAGGCATATTTGTTGAAATGAAATTTTATGTTAATCGAGTTAGTTGTGTTTTGCTAGTAACTACATTTATAATTTTCTCACATTTTTAATACTTGCACAAAAATGACTTGATGGAAGGTAACACAGTACAAGGGCATGTGAAGAAACTATATTCCTGTTTAACATACACTAAGGCTATATTTGTAAATTATTTACTGTCACATATTTTACTTAAACTTCTACTGCACTATGTCTACATTTATTTGTAAGGGGAAATTTTTTACAGAGTATTTAAAACAATGCCTCAAGCTAGAGTGCACTACATATCTGTTCTGAAATGCTGCAAATATTTCAAATACATTATTTTCACAGCCATTTTCATTTCATCTTTTCATACTACAGCAGTGGAATTATATTACTTCTAGTACTTCAACAGTTAATGGTCATGATCCTCAAAAAATTAAAAGGAAACCAGACTAAAGTGTCTTTATGCCATTTCTAAGAAGATATGTCAGCAATGTTACTGTAATATTGAGTTTTATTTTGTTTCTGCTCCTTTCAAATATCCATCTTTTTTTACATTCAGCTTTTTAATATCACCTCTGTTGACAGAGGACTCTCAATATTATTTTAGAAGGCCGTGAACAGTGGAAACAGGGCTTTTGCAAAGCCTTTGGAAATACATATTTCTTTTCTGTTGTAAAACATGATGAACTGAATAAGAAAATCAATGTGAAATCAATGAGCAGTGTATTTTTGAATAACACCGAAGGCTTAAAAGCAACAGTCATTAAGTTGACAGAATATGCCCCCTGAACTCATCTAGTACATTGCAGTATTTTATGGTACAGAGTTTGTTGAAGATTAGTAGCTCACTGAGGTCTTTTTCTGAGAACCTTAACTGATGAGGTCAAAAAGCAATGTATTCCACACTCATTTTCAGCTGCATATTTCAGTCTGTATTTGAAGGACCAAAATATCTTACTACTTTGGGATTTCAGAAAATGTCAGATGCATATGTGGGACAAGTGGAGTCAGGAGCAAAGTGTGCATACAATACCATTTCAGCTGTCTTACTCTTTGCTTAATTATCACCCCAGCATATATAATAAATTGCCTATTGCCTACCTTTGCTGGTTATAATCATGTGTCTAGAGCTACTTCTTTATTCTTGGCTGAAAAATAAATATTTGAGTTTCAAAAGATTTCATCATTAACTAAAATAAGTTATTAATTCTTATCAGGGAAATGGTAAGGTTTCGTATGCAATAAGCAATGTCATTTTAATAATAATAATAGTAATAATCTGGTTCTTTATAATACTCATCCATTCACATGACAGCAGCACATATGAAGAATACCAGAATGATAGCCAACCAAGTACATACAGAACTAAATGCAGGTTCATGGTATCTGTTGTATGTGTACAATTCCATTTAAATGTCCAGTGTTTAGTGCTGCTACTGTTAGTTCTTGAATGTAACAGTCAAACTGCTGTTTTTACTACCATCTTTTAGGAGTTTATATGTTTCAGTAGTATAGTGATTAATTCAGTGGTGTATCCATTCCAGAGCAGTGTATTTATTTCTGTTGTGTGGCTGGAGAGTATATGCCCCCCTGTGTATGCTTGAAGTTCATTATAGGCACTCTGTTTTACTTTCACAGCCAGAAGTCTTGTTCTAAGGCTGACAGGCAAGTCCACATATAAAATAAATAAATTGCTCTTATGATTGTATTGTTGAGTTTTCCTTCTCAGGTACTCCCTTTAAATATATGCTTGGACTGGTCATTAACACAGTTAGAAAAGTATTTTAATACATGACTTTACAGATGAATGAATCAATGAATGAATAAAAACAAATGGAAAACTAATCAGGGTTACAGAATAATGAATAACACACCATGTCAAGCTTGGTTAGAAATCCTAAATGCTTAGCATGGACTAATTTCATTGCCTAAGCTGAGCAAATACATTCTTTAATCTTCTTCAAGGGTGCTTGGAATTTCTATAATTCAGTCACAATTAGTAAAAGCGACTCAGTGGTAAAGACATCAGCACAGGTGAATGAATTTAACTGAAAATAAAATAAAAACACAAGACATAAAGTAGTAAATCTGTCAAGAAATGGATTGATTTTTTTTTCAAAATCCCAGTTTTCATAAAATAAATTCTCCAGACTACTACTGATATGACAAAAGAGTGGTTCCTACACACTAGACATTCAACAAATCACTGGACATGGAGTACAGAAAACTTTAGCTGTTGTAAACAGAGGAACATTTCTGTGCACTGCATATAACAGAGAAGGTCAACACAAGTTGGAAAATGGAGGTGAAAGGTAAAAGCTGTAAAATCAATAGGAAATAAAGTGATCAACCAAGAGACTGAACACAGTGCAACAATGCAAACAGGGTGTCTTCACAGGCTCACACCTCATTATGAGACAATGACTGGCCAGTCATAGGCTGATTCCTTAAATGGGTGGTAAAGGTTTATACAGTGTTGAAGAGGGGTCTCAGCATTCTTTATGATGCCCACAGAACCCTTGGTATGCCTACACCAGTTATTAAAGGCATACCTGATATGCTACTGAGAATATGTTTCAGACAGTTTTAAGTCTGAAACTTTCAAAAGGCTTCAAATATGAAACCCCAGAACACACACACACAAAAAAATTGCCAGTTACACAAGATTGAAACCTTGATAATATGGAATCATATGTAAGACAGTGAAATGAGGATTCATTCACACACTGAACTTATACATGCCCATACAACCTGAATTTATTTGTATCAACTCCCTGTTTGCATAACACTATGGAAAAGTGAAAGTCTACAAGACAGTTATTAGCACTCTCTCACAATCACCTTTTTTAGCCAAGTGAGCAAAAGTCTATACTGGATGCTCGAACTTTCAAAAGTTTGAGTATTATATGGTCGACACCATATGATTGAACTTTTGAAAGTTCGAACGTTTTAATGGAGATCTCCATACAGCACAGAATGGGAAGATTTCCCTTTTCTGCACTGTAGTGCAATCTCAGAGTTTGTATATTTAAAGAGCGGGGGGTGCAGGGGGCTTGCCCCCCTGCTTAAAACGTTCAGGTAGGTTATTTGTGTTGTTTATTTTTTAATTTTTGGATGTTCGAACTTTTAAAAGTTTAATCATATGGTGTTGACCATATGACACTCAAACTTTTAAACATTCGAGCATCCAATATAGACCCATGAGCAAGAAATTTTGCAAAGGTAAAGCGGGAAACCATATATTGAAGCCTCTCAAAAAAGGGATGACCAGAGGACCTCTAAAATAATGTAAACTGTGATAAGTTATCTTGGGGAAAAAGTCAGATATTAAACATGGTTGTTCACAAACAATAGTTATAGGAAAAGAACATCAACATTCAAAAGAGGAAAAAGTAGTTTTAAAGATGAAATTCTATCATTCAGTATATGCAGAGACAAGGAAACAACAAATCAAATAATTCTACTTAAAGTAGAAGAAAGCACTGAGGTCTGTCATTAAGCTAGTATCAAATTGTGACTCAAATTACAACAAAGAACTTCAACTGTCATTTGCCCTCATGACTGTAATTCCCATAATCTCAAACTGCACATTGTATAACTTTGTGCAAGTCACGTGATGAAACCATTACAGAAAGCTACAAGTGAAAACAGACATGGAGGACCCTCCATCTAAAATAAATAAATAAACCTACTAAAACCTAAATCAGTTCAAGAGTATTGGCTAACATAATAACTAAATTTTTTTTAATACAATATATAACAAAGAAATAGTAAAGCTCAGTAAATGAAAGTGAATTTGAATGGAGATTGACTGAGCATGTATTTCTGGTTAATATTCATGTAAGATGAGGAGACAGAGGCATTGAGTCAGTTCAGAATGGCTCTTAAATTATGTATAACTGGAATAAGGAATCAATCAATTCAACAATATTTATCTATTCTTTGTTGACAGGGTTAGTCCCTCTAGGCTAGTAGCTTTTTTCAGAGATCTGCTGTGGTATTTATACTACTAGGGGAAGGCCATGGCATCTGGTAACTGCCTCTGCTCTTTTCTGTAGGTACTGTGGGATCGTTTACTTCCACCTGAGCTACCACCAACTCAAGCAGATGGGGCATTGGTTAAACTCCTGATCTGAAGGACATCACACTCAGGGGTGCAGCACCCCTTATGCTGCACTGCAGTGTCAGTAATCAATCTACCTTGTGTGAGAATAGAACCCACAGCCTTCTGCACCGCAGAAGAGTGTGTTACCTGTTACAGTACTGACATTATCCCTGAGTTCTAAAATAAATAAAGTAAGAACTAATGTTGTTGCCCAGACAGTTATATAACAAAGCCACAATGAATGGAATAGAAAGACCAAGGAAGGCGGCCATCATCCCATTTCTTATTAATGGAGGAAAAACGTAGACAGATTATTGTGTATGAAACTGATTATTGAAAAACTCACAACAAAACAGACTTATGTTGACTAAGTAAGCCAAATATTAAAGAGTAATTTGATGGAGGGGTGCATATTATAGTACTATATTTTTGCATGATCAAAAAAGCAGTTGCATAAAAATAATCTAAATTAAGAAAGGTTAATATATGTTGGTGTTAATTCTTGAGTGGGACCTTATTTTTAAAACTGACTATAAAAAGGAACAAACAAAGGCAAAATTAACTGGAGTTAACATTATATTATGATATATTCTGACTGATTAGTTACATCATGTAATAGTGATAATCCTCTATATCATAAATTACGTGACATTGTAGAGGCCCTGAATGGAAAATGTTGTTTCTTTGAAACATAAAAAAACATCCAGCAAAGCTGATGAAATAGGACAGATGATACAACCTCTGAAGCTGAAGATATGATAGACTATTATGCCAGTTTAGAATCAATGCTTTCAATATAGAGACATACAAATCAATGTACGTGAATTACAGATATGAAGAAAACAAGATCTTAATGGAGTTAATTAATGACAATCAAAAAGAACAGAATACTGTATATGGGAGCAGTTCATTTCAGACATTTGAAAGGAGGACAACCCACATTAGACAGCGAAAAGGAGGACAGGGTGGTAGTTTAATGAAAAACGAGAGACATAAATAGCAGAAAATAGTACGCTAATTCTTATTTCACGCAGTCAGACAGAAAGGTTTTTAGTGTGGTGTATTAGAGAGCAGTGCTTGTAAAACTATCAATATCATAATATTGTAACCTCCAGTGTGATGGCTATAGTAAAAACTAATATTTTTAAAGTGATCTCATCTACAAAATCAAGTGTTAGAGTGGAATGCATGCTGTTTTGTTCATGGGTTAGTACTAGGCTAGCTGCCTGTGTGGACCATTTTAAGCCTAACCAACTTCCCTCAAAGATAAGAATCAAACATTATACCCTGTGTCTGTGAGGTAAACATTAAATGTTATGCCTTGTTTCACTACTTGTACTGAATGGTTCCAGATTCTATCCTCTACACGTCAACAAAAAAAAAAAAAAACTGTGGAGAAGGTGAAGTCAAATCTTGAAGATTACTGGCAAAACTGTCCTCAGCCTGACAGCAACAGCAGCAGCAGCAAAGGTCTCCTATTCCAGCTCACTGTAAGTGCTTGTGTGCTTGTAATGGTACAACTACTCCCCACATGTCTTCAGCCTTGTAGCAGTAGAAGTTTCACAGCGAGTCACCCGCCATTGTAATATCCACTGTGATTGCTCCCCCTGTTGAGCTCTATAAGTGAACTGCAAGTTTTGTTGGAAAAATTATAGAGTCATCTCTTGGCTCACACAGGTAATTTCAGAACAGCTATAATAGAAATACTGGTCATACCTCCAGACTTGAAAGCATTGTGCCAGACCTAAATTCCTACTTAACAGAATCAAAGATGCAAGTTATGTTGTTTACCCAGCATTTGCATAAGTGCACTGAAGATTAAGAAAAAACAAGAGAACCACAATAACCTGTAGACTTCTGATCTATGTATGAGCTATGAGTAGCACAATTTTCTTCGTTTCCTGCAGTCATGGGTACTTAATACCACTGGCCTAGATCCTACAATTAAGCTTATGGAATGGTTCACTGCTCACTTGTGGTTACCCAGCCCATGGGAGCAGTCAACATCTAGTAATTGCTTGCTGCTCTTCAGTCCATGGAAACAGCCCAGATCTAGTAATTGCTTCCAGCCTCACAACATCCAGTAATTGCTTTGTCTACTTGTGAAAGCAGATAATATCTAGATATTTTGTAATTTTTGTCATACCTGCAAAAAGAAAAGGTTCTTTGGGCTGCATGGACAAAACTGTCCTTTTGTATTTAGGCAGAAATATTCATTTTAATGAATTTATGTCAAATCTTCTAAAAAAGATAACATTGTACTGGCCCCTAATTCAGCATTTGTGGGCACAAAAAAGTTAAGTCCCGCATATTACATCATTCTCAGTTTCAGATTGTTTTACAGTAGTTTACATTCCTTTTAAAAAAAGACAAAATAATATTTTTTTCAAGAAGGAGGTCTTTACACAGAAGAAGTCAACACAATCAATTGGTCAAAGAAAAAGAGAGAATGTTATTAATTTGGTTTCTACCTCTCCATACCCAAAGAAAATGAAATATGTCCAGGCTGCAACTAAGGATTTAGTAATACAAGTTCTGCCGTCAAGATATGATGGGTTTGCCTTCTCTGCTTCTTATGGTTGGCTATACTTTAGATTCCTTCAATATTCCTAAAGTTGAAGATGTCAGAGTGAGTGCATCAGTTTTTTGTTGCTCTGTCTATAAGTTTTATTTCTGATAGGATTTATTTTGAATTTTTCAAAATACATTGGGAAAAACTACCTACAAATATTCTTTTCATTGTTGTGGATTACCTGAGGAAGAAAAAGTTACATTTTTCAGTGAATTTCCTCACAAAATTCCTGTCAGAATATTAGCAGCTGTATACAGATACTTGAAATATGACCCATTCAAAGTCTTCAGCTCAAGACAGTTCTATGAAAAAAGAACTGCAGACCATAATTACAAGTATACAGGACCTTTCTACTAAAATGGACAATTTAGAAAACATTATGGAAAATACGAAAAAAGAGAGTAAAAAGCAAATTAAAGATTTAAAGGAAATTATTTCAAAGCACTCGGATCAAATAACCAACATAGAAGAATCTCTAAATGACATAGATGGAAGGCAGATAGAGAATGACAGTCAAATACATTTCTTATTGAAGCAAAACAACTTATTAACTGAGAAAGTGGAAGATTTGGAGTCAAGGTCAAGGAAGAACAACATTAGAATTTATGGAGTTCCTGAAAAGACAGAGGGAAATAATATGATTCTTTTCCTAAATAATTGGTTGCCTAAAGTGCTAAACCTCCTGGAGTCACTATCTTATGGAAGTGAAAGGGCTCATAGGTCTTTATCAAATCCTTCTATATCAAAAAATCCAACTTCAGCAAGATCCATCATAGTTAAGTTTTTGTCAACACAGGATAAAGATCTGGTGTTAAAAACTGCCTGGACGAAGAGCCCCATTCATGAAAAGGGAAGAGTTATTAGATTTGATAATGACTATACATCTGTGACAATAGCAAAAAGGAAAGCTTGTATTCCCCTCATTAAAGACCTTAAGAAAGCTGAAATAAAAGCTCAAATACTCTTCCCTGCTAGATTAAAAGTCACACTTCCAGATGGTCAAAAAATCTTTAATAATATTGAAGAAGCAACAGAATTTGTCAAAAAAACATAATTTACTAGACAAAATTGAAGATATGGAACTTTCTACTCCAAGCCTAAAGAGACAAGCTACTAATGGCAAAATAACAGCAAATGATAAGTCCACAAAAAAACTTAAAGGGATGTAAAACATAAGCTTCTAATTTCCTGAGGTTATTCTCCCTTGGAATAGGATAAATAGTGCAAATATGAGGTAAGATTTTAAAATAAAGATTTACAACTATATATAACTAATCCTTCTTTCTCTTTTATAGTAATTACTCTTATTATTATATAGATAATTACTTTTTGCCATTTCTCCTTCCTCCATTATGAAGTTTTTTATCCCCTATATAGATTATAATATAAATAAAAACAAAAGGTTTATAAGCACATAAAATCTTGTCATAATCTTACAAGATCGTGATTTAATGTTATATTTTAAATTAGTGGTGTGCTGAGTGCCATCAGATAATATTAAACTGTTGTTTAAAAATAGTTTATGGGTCTTTGTTCTGTAACCTTAATACATTAAATAGAGTGGCAGTAGCTTTAAATGCTGAACGGGGGTTGTGGGCGCTTATACAGTCTGACAGGAAGCTTTGTGGGCTTTAGATTGATTACATTTTCTTTGTGGGTATTGTAGTCATTGTGGTGGATGTTCTGGGGAGAGAGAGCACTTCAAAAGAAGCACGGTCTGTGGTTTTAAAAAAAAAAATTAATAGCTGCATAGTGCTACCCTGTTTGTTTTTCTATTTTACATGCTTTTTTGTAACCCACGAGTGCACGAAAGCTAGGAAAGCCAAAAATAACTGAAACATGTCATACCTGCCTTGTGTATGCAGTTCATTTTTGAATGCAAAGCCTCAAGAGAACTAAATCATGAGCTATTCATTGATCTGTGGTTTTGAGACTGACGCTCTTTGTAAAAACTCCTAGTGATAACGTAATTGTACTCTGAGCCCCGGTCGCACAAAGGAAACAACTGCGACAGGTGATAAAGATGCAGCAAGGAAGTTTTTGATGCTGAGATATTCAAAATACTCTTCAAAGTATTTTCTTGACTGTAAGTTTATAATTTCCTAACAAAATGAATGTTTACTAGTTCTTCTTGATGCCAGAGACTAGATTTAATAACATAAATGCTGGAAACTGTTGTCATTGCAGTTGAATTCATATTCAAGGCACAATTATCACTCATACTTCCTAGCATTGTTTTGAATTGCTTTGTTTTCTAAACTTATTGGCAGTGTGAGATACATGTTTAGTTCTAAGGTGAATTCTGGTTAATTGTATGTAGAAATAAAATAACTTACAAACGAAGAGTAAATTACACATGAAGAGAAAATTAACATTTCTCTATACATCACACAGACGCTTTAGTTACAATGCAGCTTCACCAGATATTTAATGCAAGATAAACACAGCTGGCTGAAGGGAAAGCTGAAAAACATTAAAATAGAGCATCCCTTTATAAGTTACAGATAGATTTAAAAAAAAAAAAAGAAAAAAGGGGAAAGGTGTAATATTGTCGCATGTTAATAAGCCGAGGTAAATATAGTTACCTGATATATGAACATCTAAATGTTTTAAATAAAAAAGAAACTGTAAAGAGAACTTTATTGGTATTTCTTCATAAGTCACTTTTGGAGAATCATATTTGAGAGTTCCTTCATATATGTGTTATATATTTTACCCCCCAAAAATCCTATTTTAAACATATCTTTTTCATGTGAGTGCTTATACATTAGGAATGTTATTTGGATAATAGAAATTTGCTTATTATTTTCAAGGGTACTTTGTATTTAGGCATTCCTAAAATATAGAAGGATGCGGTAAAGTAAGTTGATTGCATAGCCCACATAGTACTAATAATGGATTTTAAGCAAGTACTTAATACAACAGTAAGTGTTGAATAAACAAAACAAAAAGCTGTTTTGGGAATAATACATATCCAGTTACTTTAAAGTTGCAAATACTTGTACTATCTGAACATTATATTGAAGATGTTATTTTATAATTAATAACTAGTATAAGCAATGTTGATTTATTCTCTTGTTAATAGCAGCGATATTGACAACAATGAGGACTTGAATTAATACATTTTAAAATATCAATATTAGAGAGTTGTATAAATGGCTTATTATTGGAACAAAAGGGGATGAATGAAACGGAGAAGGGTGTTTGAATAAAGTACGTCTACCACATTTAAATAAGTTTAAAATGCTCATAATAGTTTAATATTACAGATTTCAAAATATTGGTCATACTTTGCTTAGACCATGCATATATAGCCCATAAACAAAATGTATAGAAGGAATAGCTGAGAGGAGAATGGGCGACAGAAGAAGAATGGAGAGGGTTTCTATGCCTTAAATATATAAATATATATTTAATACGCAGTATAATTTCAAATCATATAATTAAACTGGATGTACACTCTTTATTCATAGTTTAATCTGTATTAGGAAAATATCTTTTTTCATCTTAATGAAAGACTCTGATTTCTTATATTGTTTTTGAAGTCAAGCTTACATATGCTGGTTTATGAGAGCATAATCCTGTTACTCTAACATAGAGATGTTTGTCAAACATGAATATTTATTGCATGACTATTTTATTTGTAGTTTGTAAAATACTTAATATTCTATCATATGTCTTGAGATGTTTTGCGCTTCAATAACTAAACATAATGTTACATAATATTGAATAAGTTTAACTGTATACCTAATTAGTAGAGGGCAGAAGCAACAATATAAAGGTTGATTAGTTGTAGGACTGTTAGTGGTGGTGGCTACGATGATGCTTTCATCAAGCCAGGAAATTAGGTTTCCATGTTTAGTTTTGTATATAGTTATACATGTTATGATTTTCTTATTCATTTCTATTTACCTGCTCATAACTAAATTCAATAGATATATATGTACCATTCTAAATGTTCTCTTATAAATGTATGTCTTTAAATGTCAATGGCCTTAATAATCCTGTCAAAAGAGAGAGTATAGTTATATATTTGAAACTGAATAAAGTAGATATAAGTTTTTTTACAGGAAACACATATTGTCGACAGGGATATAGATAAATTATCTTTTAATGGTTATATGGTCCTTGTAGAATCCCACTACCAAACCAAGAGAAGAGACATGATGATACTATGGAGAAAAACATTACCAATGCCTAAAGTCATCGATACTTACTTATTACCAATGCCTAAAGTCATCGATACTTACTCATTACCAATGCCTAAAGTCATCGATACTTACTCATTACCAATGCCTAAAGTCATCGATACTTACTCATTACCAATGCCTAAAGTCATCGATACTTGCTCATTACCAATGCCTAAAGTCATCGATACTTACTCATTACCAATGCCTAAAGTCATCGATGCGTACTCATTACCAATGCCTAAAGTCATTGATACTTACTCAGACAAGAAGGGCATGTTATGCCTGGCAGTTCTGGAGATAAACAAAAGATATGTAACTCTTGTAAAGTCTTACTGGATACCTGGTTTTGGAGCAGTTACAGCAAGAAATCATTTAGAGTTAATAATTTCCAAATCCAAAGGAGAAATAATACATGCAGGAAATTTCAATTGCCTTCTCACTGAAAAAGATACTACCAAAAATGATAAATTTAGAATTTCCCCTGCAGCTAAAAAGTTAAAGAATTTTATTAATGTGTTATGTCTTAGGGATAAATATGATTTAAAAGAAACACACTCATTGGAATACATCCATTATTCATATAGGTATGGTACACAAACAACAATTGATAAAGTACTAGTTACTAACAATATATTTTCTAAGGTACAAGAAGTGTTAATTAGTTCATGCCCATTGTCAGGTCATAATGCCTTATTTTTTAAGGTAAATATCATGCCTAAAGACTTAATAACGTGGCAAAGATTACCTGTCTACATTACTACACTTAATGGATTTAAAGAGTGGCTTCTTGGTGAAATAAAATATTTTTTAGACATCAATGATAATAATAAAACTTCAAAGGTTATACTTTGGGATTCACTAAAATCTTATTTATATGGTAAGATCAAAAACTGGTATCTAAACAAAAGAAAACAATGGGAAAATGAATTAAAACAAATACAACTAAAAATAGACAGAATAAAGAAAAGTTTAAGCACCAAGGACATAAAAACTAATTCTGAACTTAAAACATTAAATACTAGATATGCAGAAATAGTAAATCATAAAATGTCAATAAATCTAGAAAATTTCAAAATTCAATCCTAATCAGTGAACCCCAAAAATGTACATAGGTTTGCAGTCAAAGCAAAAAATTTAGCTAAACTAAGTCATATAAAAGAAATCACTGATAATACAGGAGTTAAAACAAGACATGTAACAGAACACAAAGAAATTCTGGAGGTCTTCAGAGTATATTATCAGAAGGTAAATAATACAAATAGTGACTCTGCAGACAACATGCTTAAGTGTAATTTTTTGAATGAAAATATCAACAAAAGAGTAACAAAGGAACAAAATGCTAATTTGCTCAAACCAATAACATTAAAAGAAATTAAAGAATGTATTCGTAATCTTAAAAACAATAAGGCACCTGGATAAGATGGGATTATAGGAGAAATATATAAGTTGTTTCCAGAAGACACCTTAAAGACTTTAGAGGCAGCTTTTGAAGAATTTAGGAAAAATAAAAATATCTTTCCTTCATGGAAGTATGCTATAATATCTCCCATTCTAAAGCAAGATAAAGATCCTAAATTAGTATCATAATATCGACCTATATCTCTGCTAAATGTAGATTATACAATTTTAACTACATACTTACTAAAAGATTGAATCAATTCATCCCCAAAATAATAGCAGATGATCAAACTGGGTTAATTTTGAATAAGAAAGTTCAGGACAATGTCATCAGACGTTTAACCTTAATAGATGTTGCAAATAAAAAGAAAAAAAAATTATCAATTACTAGTTTAGACATAGAGAAGGCATTTGATTCTTTATCTTGGTCATACCTATTTAAAGTCTTGGAAACATTTAATTTCTCCACAGATTTCATAGAATTAATAAATAGCTTATATAAAAACTCTTTGTCATATATTAAAATTGGGGCCTTTTTATCTAACAAAATTCAAATACTAAAAGGAACAAAGCAAGGTTGTCCTCTGTCACCTTTGTTATTTGCACTGTCAGTAGAACTGTTCGCAAATTACATAAGAAATAATAACAATATAAATAGCTTTATTGTTAATTCAAATTATGCTTCTAAAATACAATTATTTGCTGACAATATAATATTAACCATAGTAAATTTAGACGAATTTGAAGAATAAGGCATATTACAATAGCTATAGGACATTTTGAGAAACTTTCAGGTCTAAAATTCAATAGCACTAAATCTGAAACATTATTGGTAAATAAAAAAGTAAGTTCTGAATGGAGAAGACACAGTAATTTTAGTTGGGGGGGGGAATAACACTCTTAAATATCGAGGAATATATATAAAACCTAATTGGAAAGAAATTATACAAGTCAATTATAAAAATCTGTTAGGTATAATCAAAGAATATATAAACAAATGGAATAAAATGTTCTTTACTTTTGAAGAAAAGCTAATATTAATAAAAATGTGTATTCTTCCTAAAATTTTGTTTCTTATTCAAACAATAATTATTAGCCCTCCAAAAAAATAATAAAACAGCTCAACTCACTTCTAATTAAGTTTTTATGGTTCCCACAAAAAACAAAAATAAAGTATGATTGGCACAATAGAGATTGGGAAAAAGGTGGAATTACATTTCCAAACTTAGAACTTTATGCTTAATCAGTTATAATTCACATGATAAGCAAGTGGTTAAGTAACAAGTATACTTCAAGCTGGAAAAATCTACACATGAATATTTTACTAATGCCGATGAAACAATAAACAATGACATTTTTACTGAAAATAACACATTTTTTTAGTAGTAAATGACTCCGTATATAAACAAAATAAGCATGAGAAGTTACCACATTGTCTTAGCTATATACTAAACAATTTTAAAAAAATTATAAATAGTAACTGCATAACAAGACATTTTGCTATATTAATATTCCCAATAGCACACATGAAGAATTGTCTAGACTCTTTTAATATGAATAAAATAATGGAAATGAAAGGCAATGGACTAAATTATTGGCATCAGTTCCTAAGTACAAATAATATTCATGATACTACAAGCCTTTTAGCAAGGTATAACACAAATCAAGATAATTGGTTAAATATTCAAATTTTTAGGGAACATCTAATAAAGGAATTTAAAACGAGCCGAGTGACTAATATTTTATTACAGCCTAAAATAATCTTTCTTTTATGTGAATTAAATACATCACAATTTAGCATGAGGTTCTCTTTATCTAAGATTTATAAGATATTAAGAGCTGACTTAAAACAGCCTGAAGACTCTTTATGGAGTTATATAGAAAGTATGAACAGATTTAATTTTTCTGAAAATGATACCTTAGTAACACTCAGGTCAATCAATCATACAACATCATCTCCATATTGGAAAGTATTTACATGGAAGTTTTTACACAGGAGTTTCTTTATCCCACAGAGAATTGATATAATGTTAAATAAAACTAGTCATAATTGTTGGAGATGTGATGAGAGTCTATGTGCTGATTGGGTACACATGTTCCTTGAATGCAGAGTGATTGTCCCATTCTGGCAGAAATTTAGAGATTTTATAAAGGCATTATGGACTGACAAGTGTATAATAACAGATGTACTTTTGTTGTTTAATGCTCCAGTGCCAGACTGTATACCAAAATCACAAGTGCATCTTCTCTGGTCTCTTTTGGCTATAGCAAGGAAAGTCATCACTTTAAACTGGAAAACCAAAACAATTGTATCTTTTGCTGAATTTGCATTATTGGCCAAAACAGTATGTAATAGAAAACTTTTAACTCTTGCTTCTAGAATGACAAGAATGACACATAGAAAGTTATTCTGGATGAAACTAAAAAAGTTATTAGATAAAATGTAATGATTTCAAACAGAATAGTATAATGTTATGAACATCTTTTGTATATAGTTTTAATATTTAGTATGTCTATATATAATTATTGCATGATGTAAGAAGTTCATGATTTATGAAAATTAATAAAAAGAAAGTTTAAAAAAATATTCCTAAAGTTAGATGTATGCAGAACAGCAATGATATTCATAGAATCCTTATTCCAAATGTCCTAAACTGGTCCATATACATTCTGTTCTTGTCTGTATCTGTGTTTAGATCTTTCACTGTTGACTAATCCCATTTGCATTCTGTCCCATCAGCCTGTTATTTGACAACATCAGTAAGTTGTGTCAGTGCCAAAGGTCATTAAGGACCTCAATATAGTTATTTTTAATGAGCATGAAACTTGAATTAGCTGATGTGTCTACATAGTTAAAGTTCCAATCTATAATTATACCTTTATTTAATAAGATTTTAACCCTTGTAAATAGAATTCTAAGATAAAAATGTAACAATAACATGATAGTCAGATGCCTGTTTAAGAAACACCTAACTGATGTCCATGTGTCATTAGTGTTATGATTAGCTCATTGGAATTAAAAATGGGGGCATCTGTATGGTATACAAAAAAAATCTTGGTTTCATTTTATTTTATTTTATTTTATTTTGCATAGTTAATAAGTGGAAGCTGCAAAAGGCTAGATCCTAGTCTAGATACACTGAGGTTCTCCATAACACATAAACATAGCTCTTGTAACAGTAGCATCGAAATTGAAGAACATTAAACCTCTAATCTTCGTGGACCAGACCATTGAAGTTCTACAATATTGAATTAAAAAAAAAAAAAAAACACGAAAACTTCTTATTTCATGCTTTTGCAGGGGGGCAAGCCCCCCTGAACCCTCACACCCCCCCGCTACTAAAATTTAGCAACTCTGAGATTACACTACAGTGAAGAGAATGGCACAGAAATGGAAATTTACCATTCTCTTCACTGTAGTGCGATCTCGGAGTTGGTATGTTTAAGTAGCAGGGGGTGTGGGGGGGTGAAGGGAAAAAACTTGCAAGCAGAGTTTTTATCTTTTTTAATTTAGTCTGTTTTCATGTTTGGTATTTTACAACATTGATTATCTCATCCTCGATGATGTGTGGTTCCATATTCCGCAACTTCGAGCATTTGAAGTAAATCCATATATATAAATATATATATATATATATATATATATATATACATATATATATATATATATATATTTATATACACCTTTTTGTCAAAAACACACTTTTTTGGAAACAGAAGATCGAACCCAGTGCATTACATTGACAGTGTACTTTCGCATAAGCCGATTTATTGAAGCAGATTACAGTTGGGATAAGCGAATAAATCCTTTTTCCCACTGAAGTGCAATCTCAGAGTTAGTATATTTAAGTGTGGGGGGGGAGTGCCCCCCTGCAAAATAGTGTTTAAAGTAGATTGTTTTGAATCGGCTTTTTCGAAAGTGCCCTTTCAATGTAGCACACTTTTGCTTAAGTGGGTTTCTATGTTTCTTGTTCGAGATTGTGAAATTTCGATCAAGTAAAGTACTATATATATATATATATATATATATATATATATATATATATATATATATATATATATATATATATATATATATATATATATATATATATATATATATATATATATATATATATATATATATATATTGATATATATATATATATATATATTATATATATATAAAATATATAATATATCTATATCTATTTATCTGTATACATATATATATATATATATATATATATATATATATATATATATACATATATATATATATATATATATATATATATATATATAGAGAGAGAGAGAGAGAGATAGGGACAGGTATGCACACCAACGTACATGCTTTGTTTATGTTTGTTTATATTTTACTTATCAGCGTGTGTGTGTGTGTGTGTGTGTGTGTGTGTGTGTGTGTGTGTGTGTGTGTGTGTGTGTGTGTGTACATATATATATACATATGGGTCTACTTCACATGGTCGACAAGCCATTTGATCGACTTTCATTTGGTCGACAATTCATTTGGTCGACAAGCAGTTTTTCGCCCCCCACACCCCCTAACTATATATATCAACTCCAGGGTCGCATAACATTGGGGAGGGGGGAAAATCTGCCTGTCAACCAAATGAATTGTCGACCAAATGAAAGTCGATCAAATGGCTTGTCGACCATCTCAGGTAGACCCATATATAAATATATATATATATATATATATATATATATATATATATATATATATATATATATATGGGTCTATCTTAGTACATCGACATTTCAAAATACCGAAAACGAATTAACCGACACCAAAACATCGAAAGTCATTTAACCGACGCCAGAAGATCGACAGTTCACAAACACGACATCGCATACACCCGACACATCATACCAACAAACAAAACACATCCCCTATCCAACACCCACACACACAACACAAGCACACCAAAATCCTTACAAACAAACACTAACCCATACATACACAACTATCTACAACCCTAACCCAAACCCTTACCCTAAGGTCCGTCACTATCGCACACTCACCCAACCCGCGCCCTAACCCTAACTCACTTATCCCACCCCTACCCCTACAAAACACCAACATCGCACTTACCTTACTGCACACTCACCTAACCCGCCTAACCCTAACTCACTTATCCCACCCCTACCCTACAAAACACCAACATCGTACACTTACCTTACTCGACACTCACCTAACCCGACTCCTAACCCAAACTCACTTATCCCACCCCTACCCCTACTAAACACCAGCATCGCACACTTACCTTACTCGCACCCTATCGTCCGTCACTACCGCATACTTACATATCCTTTCCCCAGCGCAGCTTCTCAGCGTCGGTGTCTTCCTCCGTCGGTCTTCTGCCTTGTCGATCTTCTGGCGTCGGTAACGTGACTTTCGATATTATGGTGTCGGTGAATCCGTTTTCGGTATTGTGAATTGTCGATGTACTAAGATAGACCCATATATATATATATATATATATATATATATATATATATATATATATATGCATCTACCTATCTATATTTATGTAGCTATGTCTATGAAACCATCTCAATATATTTTTGTACAGGAGCAATCACTTCCCCAGCTATGCATCTCCTTTACTTATATATACTAACTCTAATGTAGAATACTGTAGGGAAAGGACATGTCTCTTTCTGAGATTACAGGATCTTAGAATTAGAATATGCTTTAATGCTCAGATCATTAGTAACTCATTTCCAAGAATGGAAGCCAGCTAACTACAACAGACTAGGTTTACAGATTCATAGGTAGTAATTTGGCATTCAGTCCAAGCCCCAATGTACTGTCTGGTTAAGTGATTTGCTGAAGACCACACACTAGGCAAATGGCAGCCGAAAGATTCAAGCCTGAACCTCTGGGAATAGGAAACACCTCATTAGCAACTCAGAGCTTTTTCCCAATATGCAAACTGCCTGACTATAATAGGAAGCGATGCTCAAATCAAAGTAATAAAATAAATGTTAATATAAGTAAAAAAGAATACAGGGACACTACATAGTCTGAAGTGTTGAAACTTCCTGCAGTAGGTCGTCTTTCAGCCTGTTTATAACATTTTATTTTTATCATTGGTAAAGGAACAAAGAATAAACAATTACTTAAGTCCTCAAAAACTAAAACTATACTTTTTGGAATCTCTCCTAAAAGACAGAAGAACTCCAATTCTCTTATTCCTGACCACATTAATAATGCCTTTAAGCTGGATAATACTTTCAGATACTTAGGAGTCTGGTTTGATCCCTCCTTTAACTTCCACCATCATCTAACAACTCCCTACCCCTTTGGGCAACAAAATCTCCTCTTTCCTTTCCACCCAAGAAGAAATGCTATTGACAAAGGGATTCTTCTAGCACAACTTGAATATTGCCTACTTACTGTATGTAGCATGTGCCCCCAAAAGAAACTCTACCACTGTTCAAACAATCTCCTACTCCATCTGTTGCTTCATAGCTCTTTCCCCAAAGTATGAAGACCACTGTCTTATACTGGCAAAAGTCAAATAGTTGCCAGTTTAACAATGAACCCATATACTCTTTAGCACCCAACTTTTCCAGCTCCTGAAAGAAAACTCCTGCCCTCCTCATTCCTTTAGCTAACTTAAGCAGCCACTGCCATATAACCTTAGAAATCATAGCCACTTAGGTCCTCTCTTCCAGGAACTTAAAACCAGACTTCATTGCTCTAACCACTCCCTTTCTACCCTCGGACCCATGCACTAGAGGGGTCTTCCCTCAAATCTCTGAAGACATCTCTAACTACTCAGACCCAAGCTCTGGAGGTGTCTTCCCTCAAATCTCTGAAGACATCTCTAACTAGTCAGACCCAAGCTCTGGAAGGGCCTTCCCTTAAATCTTAAAGACCTCTCTAACTCCTCCTCTTATTGGACACAACTTAAGAAACATTTCAGAGCTCAAGCTGCTTTTAAATGTTTTGTTTCAGGTCACATAACCTAGTGTCCCTAATTTCTGACACCTATTGCCTATCATTCTCACTAACATCTGTTCTCTAACTCTTAACCGATATAAATATTCTAAATACTGATTTTTTTTTTTTGTTGACTACCATCTTACATCATATTTTCTAATGTATACTAACTACTCCTTTGTTTTTATTGTGCTATTTTATTGTATAAATTGTTTTCATTTTTTTCTACTTGATATATGTTCACATTCTGGGCTGAGACAGAAATTGGTCTAATGAGATCAGTGCTCTACCCCAGGTCAAATATCTATACTATTCAGGAGGAAAATATTGTTTCCGTTGAAATTATTCAGGAGAATCATAATAGACATGCAGAATCTTTGGATATTTATCATTACTGTTACAGTTATCCAGCATTTCAGAATTTCTACAGACTGTTATCGATTATCAGTACTATTATTGGAAAATGTTAACATCTACTAAAGCATTTTTAACTGAACTATATCATGTGCAGAATTTATTCTGGAAAGTACAAAAGGACTTGGCCCATAAAGGAGAGACTGGCACCTGTTTAGCACAAGTTTGTGTAATTAACAGATACAGACTTTCATTCGTCTCATTTCAGATTTTCCAGTTAATTACAGTATACCACAGTCTTATCAATTATTTCAATGGCACACCAGTCAGGAGCCGAACCTAGAATCATCTGATCCTCAGTCAGACTATGTGTGTTCTACAGAGCAATATACAAAAGAACACTGTTTCATTTGAAGCAACCTTATCAGCAGTCAGACTACATATACCAGTGGTCATTCAAAACACCTCTTCAGAACTTCAACAGAGAAAGCTGTAGTAAGTAACCTTTTCAAGTAGAGTTTTAGTGCAGTAGCCAGCTTAACTTCAAGGTTTCATTATTGCAGCATTTTTTTATTGTTTTTTGTTAACAGTTTAGAGTGAAACTTTTTTCCAGTCTATCAGTAACTATAGCAAAAGTTCCATAACAGACTTTTCAGTAAAACACGTTTACTTCCTGAATTTCAACAAAGCTACAGTATTTCACAACAGTCTCAAATAACTTCAGACTCTCCAAGAATACCAAGGTAAAAGATATTATCCAATTAACAACAATGTACTTTACTACAGATGCTTAGGTTTCCAGTGTGATATCACACAGCCAAAAAAATAATAAAAAAAAAAATTTAAAACAAAAGTTTAAAAAGCTGTAGATGACAGGGCACATTTTTCCAGAATCATGAAGTCATGTAAGACTTTATATGCACTTTTTAGCTTAGTCAGCTCAGAAAAGTTTAAATACATCAGTCAAACTCACTTGTATACCTCCTATATACATGTCAAACAATACTTCTACAGTTAAAACATAAGTACATGTTTGGATTAAAGTTAAAAATTGGGTAAACAGTCTAAAAAACTGTTTTCCGGAAATGTTCATTTATATTTAAAGGTCATTAGTTCAGGAATGTTATATCTTTCCAGACACAAAAGGGTTAAATCACAGAAGCACACTGCAACAGACACACTACCTCATCATTTGCAGAATGAGTCAGCTTCTATCAGTATGGTTTTAGACTTAAATAGCACAAATTCCTGTTTACAGTCATCAGAACTCAGTGTAAATGCTACAGCACATGTAATTTGAGATGCAGAATTAAGTTGCAGTATTGCACATACAGATGCAAAGAGAGTCAATGTATGTAACATGCAGATTTCCCAACCAAGCATAAAGCAGACACTTGCAACGTCTCAAGTTCACATTAGAAATGTTCAGAATGTAATAAATTCTAGTGTACATGTAATTCAAGTAGCTGTGTTGTAAATACAGACATGAACACAGTAGTGCACACACTGATTCCTCTTTTTTCTCGGGTGTTTTTATTGAAAATTTTAACAACTAAACAATATATGATAATAGAAATATTATAAACAAATATACACATCTAAAAGAACAATGATAGATACCAACTAAAATAACTATTTACAATGGTGTCTACTATAAAATATTTTTTTAACAGAAAAAGAAATGAAGTGTAGTTGTTATAATTATTAACACCTAGAGTAGTTGTTATAATTATTAACGCCTGTTTATCTGGCAGTTCTTTGGATTTCAAGTATATATTATCTGAAGAACTGAGTCTATATGTTCTTGTCTTGATAAGTTCAAGATGACAGACTTCAGTTGCCAAGTGTACAAATTCCTTCATAGTAGGAGTGTCTGATTCTTCCAGTTCTTGGCGATGACTTTTCTTGTGATATTAAGATACTCCATAAAAGAGGGTATTTTATTTTCATGCCACAAGTGGGAATAGGTGTATTAAATAAAATAAGAGATTTGGTCAGCATAAATTTGTCATTAAAAACAGACATGTGCTGCCTGTCAGTTTTAACATTTAGCTTCCATCTCCAGCATCCTATGTACTTATTATACATCAATTCAACTTTATGCGGTGTGATAAAGGTTCCGTTGATGAACTTTCAAGAAAAAATCCTCTACCTTAGTGATTAAGCAGTTTGTTTTGAATATTGGAATATTAGTTTTTTTATCATCTTCACTTGAGCTATTATTAACAAGTCTAAAATAACCCCAATAGCTTTCTCTGTGACATACTGTTGATTTCTTAAGTACCTTATGTATTTTACATAGAGGTCCCTTTCTAATTATATCCTGGTGCATTAGAATAAAGAGCAAATCACTGAATGTGGGAAAATAATTTCTAACTATTGGTTGCTTTAGATTAATCTTATGTTCAACTAATTGTCTCCAATTTTGAATTTCTAACCACATATCTTTGCTTAACTCAAACTTATTAATGATATGGTGAACATTTTGTAACTTTCCATTGTCTAGTAACTGATACCAGTATAACAAGTTTTGGTTTCTAAATGTAGTCATTGTTGTTAGATTAATTATATTAATACTGTTTTGAGTATAGGCAATTGGAAATACAAAGAAAATCCATGCTTTATATTCAGGGTTCCTGAAACTGACATTTTAAAGGAAGATATTATTGTATTAATATAATAAAAGCTAACTTGTTTGTTTTTTCATTCCTATAATAACCAATGAAATCTATTAATAGCTATTTTAGTATGATATGATTTTGTTCAATTATTGGATTTACACCAAAAATCTCCTTGAACATCTTTCCATTTGGCATTATAATTGCTATTTAAACAAACAATTCTTGTCTTAACAATTAAGGATAAGGAATATAATTCTAAATCAGGAAGAACAATATCATCCAATGTACAATCTCTAATGTGATGGTTTAAAGCCAATTTAGGCTTATTAAGAAATCATAAAAATTTCAGCCAGAAAGAATTATACACTTGCATATTTTTTGGGAGTGGGAGAGATAAAGATTGTATTATATATATAATTTTAAGAAGGATAACATCTAGCCCTCCAGAACACACACCAGCACTGCCTTCACATAAAAACACAAACCACACACCCACCTTCGCGGAGGCTCTCAATAAAAATCTACCCAAACAGCAGTGACCTCCAAGGCAGAAACGCACTCGACCACCACAACACAACACTAATCATGATACAAATAACTCTCCTAAACGGCGTGCCACTAAACCAAAGCCCCTAAGGCAAAACAGCATGCCCAGCACACTAGTCATAGGTGACTTGATAGTGAGGCCTACTGATGTCCCACTCACTAGGTTGAATAAGGAGAAAGTAACAGTCAGCTGCCTGTCAGGTGCCAGGATCCATCATATAATGCATGCACTCAGGTCCCTCAACAACAGGTACAAATGAGACGCCCCTCCCTGGACTACATGAAAAGAGACATGGAGGAGCTCCCGGATTATGTAGCCCAGGCGGGTACAACCGTAGCCCTGAGCAGCATCCTATCATCACCCAGAATGATACCACAGTACAAGCAGAAAATGATTAATTTCAACAATTGGCTAAGTTTCTGGTGTCTAAGGGGATCCAGTATCTGTCTGCCTGGGATGACATGATTGACAGACCTCGATGCTTTGCCAGAGATGGCCTGCATCTGTCACCCCTGGGAATCCGGATACCAGCCAAGGCTCTTGCCACCCCTATAGTGCCTTTTTTAGGTGATGTTCCAAAGACCAAATTACCACTGTAACAGCTACAAACCAATGCAGTCTGAGGGTCATGCTGCTCAACACTACAAGTCTAAATCTCAAAATGCACTCGCTCGAAGCACTCCTTAAAATGGAGAACATTGACATTTGTGCTGTAACAGAGACCTGGTTCAAGGCAGCAGAAAGCACCCCAGCACTACCAGGCTATAACTCATTCCACATCTTTTGGCCCCAGAACTTGGAATGAAGCTCTAAAGGTGGTGGCGTTTCCATATTCATAAAGGATGTGCACACCTCCAGACTGGTAGCCCAACATAACACATCAGAGATACTTCAGGTGCAGCTAACATTGGGAAAGACAGCAATTCAGGTCATAGCTTGTTAAAGGTCCCCAGCCATGTCTCAAGATACTCACTCCATGTTCCTAAGCACCCTGGAGAATATTAGGGTCCAACCTAACACTCTCATACTGGGCAACTTCAACTACCCCTCCATTAACTGGGAAAACTACTCATGTACCAATACACTTGCCCAACGTTTCATGGAATTCATTCATTCCAATGCCCTGGACCAGCTCATTCTTACCCCCACCAGAGGTAGCAACATCCTTGACCTGGTCATTACTAACATAGACAACCATTACTCTACACCAATAGTCAACTCCTCCCTGGTGAGATCTGATGACAAACTAACTTCCAAGGAAATCAACATCCCTCCCACCCCCCTACAAAGGTAACAACCATGAAAAACTTCTCCAAAGCCAACTTTGGGCTCCAAAGAACAGAGGTGGCTAACTTCACGGCACCCATGCAAATGGAGAATAGTTGCATGACCACCGAATCATATGCCAATGCACTGTACAAACACGTACACCTATGCATGGATCTCGCCATACCCAATAGAACCAGGACGCTCTCCTCTAAAAAAAGGAAGCCAATCTGTAGGTCCCCTGCCATAAACAAACTCTACAACAGAAGGAGAAAACTGATGCGGAATAAGGTGAAGTCCCAAGACTGGAAATACTTCCTTATCAGCCTCAACAAAAAGTTGAGATCCCTCATCAAATCCTCTAAAGCTAGCTATGAAAACAGAATTGCAGCAGATAGTAAAGACAACCACAAGGCCTTCTATAGTTATGTAAAGAACTTCCATGGAAATACCCAGATTTGGTCTGAGCTACTGCTCAATGGTACCTAGTATAACAAGCCAACAGATATTGCCAATGTACTGGCCAACAGATTCAGTGCCAACTTTACCCCTCTTTCCACCCCAAAGAACCAATCACAATACCAGTAGATTGCCAGGCACCCAGTATTACTGCTGCACAGGTTAAAACAGCACTGTCCAAGGCCAAGAATACAACTTCTAAGGGACCTGTCAATATTCCTGGCTGTGTTCTACATGACCTACAGAGTGAACTGGCACCTCACTTGTGTGCCCTGTTCAATCACAGCATCACCTCAGGCTTTGTCCCTACTGAATGGCACACTGCTATAGTCATCCCTCTCCACAAAGGAGAACAGTTACAGACACTGGGAACTATCACCCCATTAGCCTGACAAGTCTGATATGCAAAGTTATGGAATGCATCATCATGGACCTAATAAACAAGGATATAGGGAATCTCCAAACTCTGGATCCAAACACAGTTTGGTTTTGTCAAGGGTAGATCATGCCTACTCAACTTGGTCGACTTCTTTGAGTCGGTCGCCAGAGCTGTGGATGAAGGCCAGGTGGTTTATACAGTCTACCTTGATCTGGCCAAGGCCTTTGATACCATTCTCCACTCAGGAATCATAGAAAAACTCAATAAGCTAGACATCAACCCTCTATCACTAGGTGGGTTGCAGACTGACTCACAGATAGAACCCACTGGGTGAAAGTAGCTGACTCCAAGTCAGACTGCTGACCAGTCATGAGTGGAGTCCCACAGGGATCGGTCCTGGGTCCTCTCTGGTATCTACTTCGCAGACATCCAGGCCAACATGAAGGGACTCTGGCTGACAAAGTTTGCAGATGATTGCAAGTTAGGCGCCATTATTAACTGCCTAAGTGATGTTGACATCCTACAGAAAGTTCTCACTGAGAAAAATGACTGGTGTCAGAACCATGGCCTTAAGCTCAATGCCAAAAAATGTGTTGTCATCCCCTTTGGGAAGATCCCAGTTCCCATGAACTACCACATCGATGGTAGTCCACTGAACACAGAAGACGTTATAAGAGATCTAAAAACACAGGTTAATAGAAACCTCTCTTTTGACATCCACACTGCCACTGTGGTCAGAAAGTCCTTCTATGTGGCATATCTCATTACTAAGGGTTTTGCATTCTGGAATAAGGAGGTCATTGTCTCTCTCTACTCTTCCCTCATTAGGCCAATCATCGAGTACAATGCCCCATTTGGCATGTACCACACTAGATACCTGCAACAACTGGAGAGTCCACAAAAGTACCTCACAAAGAGGATCCTAGGCCTTAAACACTTGTCCTATATAGACAGAATCAAAAAACTCCAACTATTCTCTGTCTCATATGGCCTACTTAGAGGCGATCTCTGCTTGACTTACAAAGCCATGTCTGACCCAGCTGTGTTAGAAATGCTACATGTAAAGAAATAGGAGGCCAGCACACAGTGTTGTAAAAAGACTTCCTCTGTTTATTAATACATATCCACAATGCAAAGCACAGACCGGTTTGGGAATAAAATTTACCAAGCCTTCATCAGTGTGAATAAAAGCACATTAATCACGCCCCATGATACAATATATAAATAGAGTTAGGAAACTCTGCTGATTGGACGGCTATAATTGCTCATTAAGTCCAGGTGGAAATAACCCCCCCAGTTTAATAATCCATTTCCTTTCTTTATTATCAAGTATATTATGCCACCCAAGTTTATTAACCCTATCACCTATAATTCTATCAATGATGGTAAACCTGAAATTAGCTGTTGTGTGTGTCAAAGTGTGTTTGTAAAGTGCATCAGTAGATCTTTTTAATCTGATGTCACTCAGCACATTTTGGCCCATATAGAAAGCTGAACATGAACATGTGGCTAGATATATCACCCAATCCATACCACAATTTGCCAAAAATCCTATGTCAAAAACAGTACCTGTATTTTTACAAGAGAAGTGTTTGGACTTAGAAATTCTTGTGCAATGTACACAATGACCACATGGTACACATCTATATAGAGATTCTCCTCTGATTGTTCTTTGGGATTCAGAACCTGCTCCAGGAAAAGCCCTTTTGCAATTACTAAAATAGGACCCTAAATTCCTGCCCCTCAGAAAGGAAAAGCTGCATTTGTCTGGCAAGATTTCTGATATCCTATGGTCTGCTAAAAGTATATTACAGTTTCTGTTGATACTATCCAACAGTATGTTGGTGTTCTGTCTGTAGGTTGTCACTAATCTGATGTCCGAATGACTGGGACATGATTTATCTTTGTAAACAAGTAAATCATCCCTATTGGCCATGGTGGCCCAGTTGCTGGCAGTCAGTATAGTGCCAGTAGGATAACCCCTGGCCTAAAACCTATTGGTTAGGTCCTGTTTGAAATCTTGGTATCTATCAGGGTTGAAACAAATACATTTCATACAAAGGAATTGGGATTTAGGGCTGTTACATGTGATGTGTGGAGGGTGAAAACTAGACGCATGTAGAAGTGAGTTGTATTGGGGGTATTTGCGATGTACCTGAGTATCCAAGGTGTGATCTGGATTTCTAGTGACTACCACAACCAAAAAGATTATTTGATGTTTATGATAATTAGCTGTAAAATGTATACCCCACTTGTTATCATTTAAATTTTCCACAAACTCCTTCAAGTATGGCTCATCAGCCCTCCAAACCATCCAACAGTCATCCAGGAAATGTCTCCATATATAAATTTCATTAAGACAGATGTTATGTGTTGGATCATAAGATTAGTTGTTCCTCTAAATAGGCCATAAAAAGGTCAGCATAGATTAGAGCAAAATAAGCTCCCATTGCCATGCCCTGGACCTGCCAAAAACACTTACCCTGATAATATAAAGTGTTTTTGGTCAATACCTGTTCAGCAAGGCAAATAAGAAAAGCAGTAAACCCCGGTGGATATAGTTCAGCTTGACACAGCAAATGTTCCAAAGCCTGAAGACCAGCTCAATGGGCAATATTGGTATAAAGGGATGCAACATCCAGAGTACAAAGCAACCAGTCTGGCTCTAATTTCATGTCAGAAATGATATGCAGAAATTCGATTGTATCCTGAATGCGAGTCCGGACCCATTACAAAAGAGGCTTTAAATAGTCAGTCAGAAATTGAGAAAGGGGTTCAGTGAGAGAGCCTTGACCAGACACAATTGGTCTGGCTGGGGAATCAGAGATTTTTGTGTATTTTAGGGAGAAGATATAGATATCAGTGCCTGGGATCATCCACCATTAAATGTCCCAACACTAAATCTGAAATAATACCCTCCTCCCTAGCTGACTGAAGGAACTGTTCTATTTGATGTTTGAACCTAGACCCAGGGTCAAGTGGCATATGCATATATCTGCCATCACTTAGTTGTTTAAGGGCTTCAGCATGATATTCTTCCCAATCCATTGTAATAACGGCACCATCCTTGTCAGCTGGTAAAATGGCCAATTGCTTGTTATGTTGTAACTTAGATATTACCTGTTGTTCCATATTTGAGAGATTATTGGCACTTATCCTGGTTTCACATGAATGAAAATGTAGATCTTTAAGCACAGTGTTAAGGAACATATGGACAGAGTGGTGCATGGGAAGCATAAAAGTGGATTTACAAAATCTGAAAGAATTATCAACCTGCTCAGTAATAGACATATCAAAATATAATCTAAGATTAAGTATCCAGCAAGATGCCATGTCATCCTTTACTAGAGACTCTTCTGAAACAAAAAAGCCAGGCACAAAGGTCAACCCTTTATTGAGTACTTGTAACTCCAACCGTGATAATGGTGTTGATGAAATGTTAAGTACATTGGTAAAGGATTCTATTTTTGTGTCATAATTCTGAGTAGTGTTTCCACATTGCTGACCTTTGTGATATTTTCTCCCACCCCTGTGGACCCTGCCACTAAAGGGATGTTAGAGTTCCTATGTTTGGAAGCCGGGGAAGTTGTGGTGGATTGTGAATCTATGTCCATAATGGACGAAGAGTCCTCCCCGATGTACCACCATATGATCATATTGTTTTTTTAAGAATGGACCTGGACCTTTTCCGCTTAGTAGGTTTAGTCCCCAAATTCCCAAATTTCACATTTTTGTATGGACCAAATGGGTTACCCCTTTCACAATCACCTTTATCCCTGTGGAACTTCTGCATCTTTCTATCTCTTAACTGTTGTTCAAGGGCAAAGAATTCTTGACTCAATTGTTTTAAACAAGAGCTATAACAAGGCTGGCCCTCAAAGGCTTTAGTTTCCTCACAAATCGTGGCAACTTCAGTAATACATGTATCTATGGACCAATCATAATATGCCATAAGTACATCAACTAAGCGCTTGGTAAATTTTACGCCGAATCTGGTCTGTGCTTTGCCTTGTGGATATGTATTAATAAACAGAGGAAGTCTTTTTACACCACTGTATGCTGGTCTCCTGCTTTTTATGGTTGCTTTTCAGTATTTTGGGGCCGTGCACTTACCGTACTTGCAAGGGCTAATTTGGTGTTACATATAAAGAAATCCCTTCACACCACACTCTCCAGAGACCTCAACCTCATTACCACAGTCAACAGAATGTGCTGGAGGGACAGGCTCATAATCCAGAGAATGCATGTGCTATGGAATAGACTTCCCATACATGTCAAACAGAGCACCTCACTGGCCCTCTTTAAGAGAAATCTTGATGAGTGGATGGGAAATAGAAAATTCACCCCGGGGATCACTCCAGTGGCTCTACTTGACAGAGGCACTGGAAACTAAGGTCAGGTGGCATGATGCCAGGGTAATCCTATGGGCTAGGCTTGTAAAGGCTCCAGGGCCATTAGCCTGGTGCACACCTATGAACATATGAACCTATAATCATTTGATTAAGGAGAGTCTTCCACAATGGAAAAAATATTTCATTTATTAAGAGTTTGTTTTATGGAATTTTAGTTATTATAATTAAGAGTTGTTATATCTTTAATATTATGAGACAATATTATCCCTAAGTATGTGATGTTACCATCTATCACTTTGTATTTATGTAATTTCTTAGCTATTTTATTAATACTATAATTAACATGTTGTATTTTAGTCTTATTCTCATTAAAATTGTGTCCCAATTTTTGCTGGAATGTTTCTCTTGCTTGGAATACTGCAATAGGAAAAAAATTGTATCAGTCAATGTTAATAGGATGCTGTCTGCAAATAATTGTATTTTGGGGATTAAATCATTATTTATTAGCATGCCTTTGATGTTTTTATTTGATTTTATATAATTTGCAAAAGGTTGCATAACTGGATCAAAAAGCAATGGGGACAAAGGACAACCCAGTACCTTTAGTAATCATGATTGATTGAGAAGTATATGGGCCTATCTTAATGTATGCAAAGGAGTTTTCATAGAGAAGTTTAATTGATTATAATAAATTGTTTGGAAAATTACATTCCTCCAGTACTAATAGTAAGTGCTTCCAATTAATTGAATTGAATGCACTACTGATATCCAGACTAACCAAAGCTAGTTATTTTTTGAATTATTAGTATAATCAAATATTGATAGTATTTTCTTGATATTATCATAAATGCTGCTGTTCATTAAAACCCAATCTGATCATTGTCAACATTGGAAGAAATTGTTTTATTCTAGAGGCATAGATTGCCATGAATATTTTATAATCTACATTAAATAATGAAACTGAAGAACATTGTGTTGAGTTCTTGTCAGATTTTACAGTTGGGGATATTAGTGTGTATTTCCATGATGGTGTTACCTTTGTAGGTCCTTTAACTATTAAAAAATAGTTCAGGTATTATACGATCATTTCTGGTGCCTTATTGGGTTTTAATTTCTTAATTTGAATTTTGAATTCAGACATTGATATAGGCATGGCAGTTATTTTTATTTGATCCTCTGACAGTCTATTTTCAGTATATTATTTTATAAATGTTTTAATTCAATCTTGTGTATCCATTGTTGGTTTGTGTTGATTAATCTTATTAAAATTGGCCTGAAAGCATCCAGACTATCTTCTACTTCAAAAATGTCTTTTTACTGCTAGAGGAGAATAATTATTCGATGTGGTTATACATAACAATCATTTCTTTTTTCTAGTAGCCAATTTATGCATGGATTTAGGATTTATGGAATAATTAGTTATTTTAAATTTTTCTAAATTTATCATAGTTTTATGTAGTAAAATTTCTAAATATTTACTGTGTAAGCTATATATTTCTTCCATTAAGTTATTAATTCCTTTCTGACGATCTAATTTTAACTTATCAGTTTTCTTCTGTAAATCTATCAATTCTTTGGCCCATTGTTTCTGTTTTTGTGCACACCAGCTTGTAATTTTGCCAAAAATGTATGCTTTTAAAAAGCCACATACAAAAATCTCTGAGGTGTTACCTGTATCATTAATTTCAATAAAAGTTTGAATTTCTTTATTAAAGAACTCCTTAAAGTCTTTCATATTGATTATAAATGTAGGAATCCTTTTTATTGGGATGTTGTTACTAGAATTCAATATAACTTCTAATGTTTTCATGCTATGATCTGACACTGGGCAAGAGACTACTTTGACATTATCTATTCTTCTAGTGATCTCATTTGAAACATATACTCTATCTATTTGTGAACATGTCACATGCTTGTGTGAGAATGCTGACAGGCTAGCAGTGCAGTTTTCTTGCTCTGCTACGCTATTTCTATTTCTGACAGGAAATTTTATTTTTATAATATCCTAAACCATTTTTTGAACAAAACCAGTTACCTGATACTACATAGAAGGATATTATCTAAAAAAAGTCTAAATATTTGAAATTTTTCCTGTCAAATTATTCATTTGAAAGGTGTGTACCAGTAGCTGTGAAATGAGTCATTCAATGACAGTCTTTCAGGACTTAGCTTTGACGAAAGAACTCCAATCTGTTCTTTCTAACATACAAGAAATGGACAGAATGGATTACAAACTTGACAGCTTTAAAGAAAAATGTACTAAATAGAACAGATATACAAGATTTTAAAACAACAGAAAACTCAGATATCTGGAATGGAAGATGTCCTTAATGACATAGAAGGCAGACAACATTGAATTTGTACTGCAACAGAATGCCATATTACTAAACAAAATCGATGACTTAGGGAACAGTTCCAGAAGAAATAATATTCATAATTTTGGACTGCCTGAAAAAATAGAAGAAGAAAATATGGTCAATGTTGTTACTGCCTGGCTTCCTAAGAACTCTAAATTTATCTGAAGCTATGTCATATGGTATAGAAAGAGCACACAGGTCTCTAGTTTCTACTTCATCCAAAACTAACTCTTCCCTTTGATCAGATATTGTTAAGTTTTTATCATCTCAAGATAAGCTTAAAGCAGCCTGATCCAAATCTCCTACTAAACTGTATGACAAACTAATAAGATTTGCCCTGGGATTCATGAAGCTCGGCACAAGGATGGTGTTAGCCTTGCGCCAACTGTGCGGCATAGAGATGGTGCAGAATCACCACATGCATATTAATGAAGGCATGCTGCCGTAATGGCCACATGCATAGGAAACATGCACAAATACAGTTGGCATGTCCAATCACTGCACGGAGGCATGAACATATCGGCTGCATATGCACAACCTAAAATGTTGACTAGTACAGACTGCCTCTAATAGTAATCACTCCTGTCAGTGTCTGTGGATACTGAAATGTATGCAAAGCATACAAGACAGTTTTGCGAACACCAAAATAAAAAGTAAACACAAAGGCACATAGTTGAATATTGAGTCCCCGTCCCTCGAACAAATGACATTTAAAACCCCGTGCCTGTATTCCATTGTAGTGTTGATAGTTATACCAAGTGGAAGAGAAACGCATCGTGTTAGCGCACAGCCAATTGCTAAGCCTAGCCCAATGGTTAAGGCTACCACCTGTCCCAAATTGTGAGGGACAGTCCACCCATAAGGCAGTTGTGTCCATACCAAAGCCATTATAAATGTCAAATGTCCTGCAATTGTAGGACATAATTATGTCCCATATTTTATGTAATAGTACCAAACAATATTTATTTCCGTATGTAAAATATCTAAATGTTACAAGAAACAGAATAAGCAAGTAAACGAAACAGAATAAGCAACTAAATTGCTACAACAATAAGCTTATATTTAGGCATAAAACTAAAGTTCTATCCTTTGTACCAACCATGGGTATGTGTTGGCCTGTAAAATCTGATGTGTGCCCCGAAAAAGTCTCATCCTGGTCATATGAAAATGTGGCAACCCTACCAATGGTCAGAGCATTCACCCAATATCTGCCCATTTGCAGTCCAAGTCGTCCTTGTCAAGACGGCCCAAAGATGAAAGGGTATTACCCGGGTCTACGTACCATGTCATGAAATATAAGTATTTGCGTGTACCTATGTGTGTGAAGTACAGCATGTGAGTGATCAAAAATGCTAGGGTAGACTTCACAACCATATTGGTACCAGAGAGATGTAGTGTACACAATGTGTTCTGTTAACTGTGCCATGGGCCATCAACCAGAGAAGGGATGGATGGTGTCTGTAGAATATGGGGGTGGGGGGGTGACGGGTAATGTAATAATTTGCCAAGGGGAGACTGGGTTGGATGCACAATAGGTGAGCTGGAGGTGTACGAGAGAGCAGTGGGTGAATCAGAAAGATAACCAAAGAACAAATATTCACATCTGCAATGCAACCTGATAGGCCATACTGTAGAACACAATCCCACAAATATATGAACATTAAAATGTGCGATACACATGTACAGAAACGTTACCAGCACATATCCACATAATGGTCTGGTCTGAACTGAGCCATCCAACCTCAACACACCTGGATACATAACTGAATACCCATCATCCCCTCCACAGCACCCCCCCCCTTCCTGACTGTCCAGCAAACAACCCATACTCACACAGCCATATCTGCACATAGTGACCCCTACTCATATCTAGTAGGCAGTCTCACCCTAGGCAGTCTCAGGATTGCAAACTATGTATCCTTTGCATGTATAACCCTACCTTATTTTTGTAAAGCCAAAGGAATTGAGGTCATCGGTCCCCACAATTTTTGGATATCGCTCATGGGATAAGTATCTGTCTTAAACATTAGACTTCACTTGGTGTCACGACACAGTGTCCAGTCCTGTAGACATCTAGTCACAAGGTGTTTGAGCAGTAGTTGTCCACAAGACTGC
>NC_056726.1:37689263-37856763 GCF_019279795.1 Protopterus annectens | reverse complement strand
ATGGGCAGCCAATCCTGATACTGTAGTCATGTAGTCCAATGTAATAGGCATCACAAGGTAATATTATGGTCCTCTCTCCCACCCAGGAGTGTGAGTGACAGATGCAAGCACCAATGTTGGTGCATTTGCAAGTGCGGGAGCGAGCGGGTGTAAGCGTGTTTGGCTACCAGTATGCGAGTGTTGCACTGGTAAAGCAATGTAGAGGCTAACCGAGTGTAAAAGGCTGTAACCATAGGTCAGCAGTGCTTAACACCACACAAACCCATGCACACCCGCTCCCAACTGCTTTAATGTTCCTTACTCCCTCCGTATCCAATGGGCTTGCTCTGTCCTGCAACCAAATAAACGTCCTTTGCAAGGGTCAGAACCAGGACCCTGTGCACACAGCTAATGTGTATTACCAATATGCCAAGGCAGATATACAGACAGCGAACAGTACCACAAACATATCATACAGCGCAGTCATTCAACAGTATAGGAATGTATCCCATCATGTAGTTGTATATGTGAGCGTTTATGTCCAGCATATAGGTACATACATATATAGAGATGTATCAAGAACATACCATGTGGCAACAAAGCATTACAAACAAATGAAATGGGAAACACCAGCGATGCCTGTATTATGTAGTGGTGTTGCTCTATGTGATCTCAAGACTCCATCAGACAGACATGTGTCAGTCATACATGCAAATAGTTGTACATTGGCTATATACATCACTCTGTGCATGTAATGTACATTAACACAACAGTACCTGTCCAATCATTATGTGTGAACAGTACTCTTGCAAGGTGCTGTGCGCAACATCATCATCATGATAAAGGTAAATGGGGTAACTATAGAGGGACCGGAGGTGTTGTGTGTACAACTGGGTCATCCTCATCACGTGTACCTGGAACATGTAGGAGTGATGTGCATACCAGGATCGTGCGCCTGAGGGACAGGGGTGAGGATAACAGAAGTATGTTGTGATGCATATTACAAGGGTTTCATGTGTCCAGTGGGCACGTATGTGTAATGGACAGCTATGTATAGGGCAGATGTTGTCATAGGAGCAGATTGGCCTTATAATTCCGTTGGTGAGGGTCAGATGTTGGGGAAGGAGTGTAGGTATGGCCATGGAGGATAAGTAGGATCACAGAAAAGACAGCATACAGGGTTGGTATATGACACATGTTGGGTTGATACACCCCAGACGGGGATGGGTGTTTAGCATTCACAAGCCCATGGGAACAGTGGGACGGGGGTCCCCAGCCATGGGCAACTGCCACTGCACCTACACAGCTACAAAGGAGGCAGTGCTGGGGGCTGTCCAGGAGGGGCAGCATCACCCTGTAAATGTGACACGCTCCCCTTGAGCTGGCATATCTAGCTTCTGAACCCCTTAGGGAGCCACCAATGCAACACGTCCGGGACCGCATGACAGCAGACATGAACCTGTCTGGTCCTGCTCCCAGGGGGGACATGCTCCGTCCTCAGTGGTGGTACCACCAGAGGTGCTGCAGAGCCAACAGAGGTTGATGTCTATGGCTGGGCCCCAGATGTGCTAGTGCCCTGTGCCATGGTCAGCTAAAGTGGGGCAAGAGGTTCTGCCGAGACCTCCCAACCCATTCAGCCTATGGTGTTGCATTTTAAACCCACATATGGCTTAGTGATAGACAACAGCATACAGTATTACCTACAACAGTATGCATAGATATCACCAGCAACCCAACACAACAGATGGTATACATTTGCAGAGGGAGCACAACAAATGCATATATACAGCATGCCATCTGTACAATGTTGCAGAGGGAGCACAATACATGCATATATACTGCATGCCATCTGTACAATGTGTAGTAGACGTGTGACCACAGCTATGAACAGTTGCCCATTATTGGCCTGTCACTGGGAACCCCACACAGTGTCTGTCATACCACTGTCTCATGTCACACATGTCCAGTTGGGGATGTGATGGCAGTAACACATCCCTATCATCATGTACTGTCTGCAATCCTCACACCATGCTTCTACTGTGCACAGATGTGTGTTCAGTGTGTAACACAGGAAACAAATGGTTGCACACACTGACCAGTTCACAGATGGCCCTACAGATGGGGGTCCCTCATGAACAGAGAACTGCCATGTCTGTATTATAACATGCAGAATAGCCATTACCACACACGTTAAACAGGCAGTAGTCTCAATGCAGCATAGCTACACTTACATGCTGTAATCATGTGTGGCACATCACCCTCCTGTCTTTAGGCTATTTCGCACTGTGGAAAATGATTGAGGTACATCCAGATATCATCTGTGATGCCGTGTCAGAACACCACATCCAGGTACCACTCACAGCGACTGTCATGGCCAAATAACAACATGTTTCCCTAGATAGTGTACTGTGTTTATCATGCTGATGGCTATGGGAACACCATCACAGCTGTACCACATGCAATCAGCTAGAGGATGACTGCAATAGGTGCAGAGGCCATCACCTGACCATGTTCATCACTACCAATACACATGCTGCTGCTGTGCAGGTGTACTCCTTCACATCCACTAGAGAGTGTGTGGGTGGGACAGGCAAAGTACACCAGGGAAGGGCTTGGAAACGTAACCATAAGCATCATCTGCCACACGCCGAACAGTATAGCAGTCAAACCCCTGACTGACTACTCATTACTATTACATGTGCATGACGTTACTACGTGTGCCACAAAGGTGACATATTGCTGTGCTGTAACAACATATATGTGTGTAGGTGAGTGACATCTGCAACAGAGATATAGTAGATATACATTAGGTGTGGCACACATGGCTGTCCACGTGAATGAATGCCATTGCCACCACAACCACACTCTCTAATGGACACACATTGACACCTTTGCCAGGGCCACAAATACACAACGTAACTACTTAGTCTGCCACACTGCAGTAATGCACAGAATCACATGCACCACAGGGGATATCTGGAGGTTCTATGGGCTAGGGCATGTGAAAGTGCTTGACATCTGTTAGTATGCCAGCGAGGGTTATACTGGGTGTGACTCTGGTTGGGAGCATCACACCCACATGCAGACACAGGGTGCCAGTACTGGCATGCAGGTAGGCATTGCTTCATGGGTGTGTAGTGGTTAGCTGTGCAAGATGGCTGTACAAGGCTGGGTGAGGGATAATCCTTGGCATCACATCACCCAACAATGGTGTGCAGTGCAGGGGTGTAGTGTCTGCAATGTCCGACACAGATGGGTACTGCATTATCTGGCCTGACATCCTGGTTACCAATGTGTATGGCCATAGCTTTGCAATGCATGCCATGTCTGTGTTTGATAGTACTTCACATGGACATTGTCTGGGACGTGCATGTCCCACAATACTGTACAGTGACATGTATAGGTGTACCTGGTTTGGCAAACACATGTTGTGTACACAGCCTGTTATTCCTCCGATATGCCAATACTGGCCTGGTGTGGTGAAACCTGCTTATAGTGAGCAGGTCGACCCTGCACCTGCATGGATAGTATGATACAGGTATTCTGTGGTGTCAGTGGCATGGGTCCATACAAGGCGATTGTGTACAGCATTGTCTGGCCTCTGTGGATCACATTTGATGGCACCACATATGTTGTAGGCATTCAATGTGGAACATAGTGAAGGCACAATGTCCGCATATATGTACCTATTGTACCACTGTACAGGGTGCCATTTCCTCTGCAGGCCACTGCATTCACACCATGCCTACTATCTGTCATCAATGTGCACGGTACTAGAAACATAGTGGGATATCCTAGGCAAGTTTGTTTGTGCATGGCACATGGGTGCGGGACATATACCGGGTACTAGTAGGGCTGCATACTTTGTTCACTAGGCCTTTTGCCAGATGTATGGGTATGGCTTGCCAACACAGTCCTGTGGCTGACTGACAGCTGTACTCCTCGTGCGGTGGCCAATGTGTCATAAGATGGATACCATATAGGAAAACTACAAAATCCACTACCAAACATGTCCAATGGTAAGACAATCACGGCCACCTCTACACAGGCAGACAAACACACACTTGCCATGTCCTGTATACAACCCCTACTGTATCACACTGCAGCAATATGCATTTAGGACACGCGCTACGCTGAATACTACAAAGCACTGTACTTGTCTTATGCAAGCAGACACACACACACTTGGCATGTCTGGGATTAGAACACCAACCAAACTACAATATTACACTACAGCATTACGCAGTTACAGAACGCACAATCGAGATTATTGGAACAAAGCACTCCCAGAGGTGTATTTGTAGATGGGTGACATCATCAGTTTTGCCAAAGGTGGGTATAAGAATTGTATGGAGTGTGAGCAGTCTAAAAGCATTGCTCAATCCTCAGGCAGACGGGGACAAGCACACACACACAGCAAGTCTGGGATTAGAACACTGACCTAACTTCTTTACTACACAACAACATTAAGCAGTTACAGAACGTGCTACTGAGATTACTGTGACACAACACACCCAGCGGTGTATTTGTAGGTGGGCGACATCATCAGCCTTGCCAAAGAAATGTATGGAGTGTGAGCAGTCTAAAAGCATTACTCAGTTCTCAGGCAGACGGGAACAAACACACACACACACACACACATGGCACGTCTTGGATTAGAGCACCAACCTAACTACTTTATTACACTACAGCATTAGGCAGTTACAGAATGTGCTACCCAGATTATTGGGACACAGCACTCCCAGAGGTGTATTTGTAGGTGAGTAACATCATCAGCCTTGCCAAAGGTGGGTATAACAAATGTAAGGAGTGTGAGCAGTTTAAAAGCATTACTCAGTCCTCAGGCAGATGGAGACACACGCACATGGCAAGTGCGGGATTAGAACACCAACCTAACTACTTTAATACACTACAACATTACGCAGTTACAGAACACGCTACCAAGATTACTGGGACACAGCACTCCCAGAGGTGTATTTGTAGGTGGGTGACATCATCAGCCTTGCCAAAGGTGGTTATAAGAAATGTAAGGAGTGTGAGCAGTCTAAAAGCATTACTCAGTCCTCAGGCATACGGGGACACACACACACACACACATGGCAAGTCTGGGATTAGAACACCAACCTAACTACTTTATTACACTACAGCATGACGCAGTTACAGAACGCGCTACTGAGATTACTGGGACACAGTACTCCTAGAGGTGTATTTGTAGGTGGGTGACATCATCAGCCTTGCCAAAGTTGGGTATAAGAAATGTAAGGAGTGTGAGCAGTCTAATAGCATTGTTCAGCACACAGGCAGATGGGGACACACACAGCAAGTCTGGGATTAGAACACTGACCTAACTACTTTATTATACTACAGAATTATGCAGTTACAGAACATGCTACTGAGATTACTTTGACACAGCACTCCCAGAGGTGTATTTGTGTGTCATCATCAGCCCTGCCAAAGGTGGGTATACAAATTGTATGGAGTGTGAGCAGTCTAAAAGCAATTTACAGTCCTCTGGCAAATGGGGACAGACATACACACACACACACACACACACACACACACACACACACACACACACACACACACACACACACACATGCCAGTGGTGGGAACAGAACACCTGCCTATTTACAGATCACTATTACAATACTACATACTTACGAGTCGCACCACACAGACTACACATTTCATTGCTGTCATTATGACCTTCTAGGAATGCTGACATCAACAGGGTTGCTGGCAGTTAAGATCTACATACCTGTGAACTTATGTGTTTAAAGTAGACATCCATCCTGACCTGCCATATGCCCATCTGTGGAATGGATGACTACTACCACTATACAGGGTTACAATGACCATGCCCATACATAGAGGCACATAACTGACACAAGGTGTTGCTGGGCATGCTCACACACTTAGTAGCACAGGGCTGTTCGGAATGCACTATTTGTCCATCTACACAAGGTTATACTGGGCATGCTCATACACTTAGTAGCACAGGGCTGACTGGGATGCACTCTGATTCTAAACACGGAAGGCCACAGTGGCCATGCTATTACAGGTAGACATAAAGAACACATTGTAATGGGCTCTGGTGTTAGTAGTTGTCATTTTAGCAAGAATGCTGCTCTACATATATATGACACCGGCCATTTAAACAACGTCTGCTGCTGTCCATCACCTTAGATGTGCCATCCTATACCAAGCACAATATCACCACTCACAGTGATGTCTTGCTAGGAGTGGAAACTGCTTGACCAACACAATGAGCCTTGCTAGAGGTGGCAACTACTTGAACAACACAATGAGCCAATGTCCTGCTGTAAGTACAAGGTTGTCCAGTGTTTGTCATTCTGGGATGACATGGCTGACAGTAGACAGGCCTTTGACAAATATCACATGCATCCATGATTCAAGGGAGTGGGGATTATACCCAAGTCGCATCCGCCCATACAGTGCCATTCCAAGGCAACTGTCCTAAACACAGGATAACACCCTGACACCTACAGGACAACTGCATTGTTTTCTTATGCTAACCAGTGCTAGATGTGTAGTGTCCATAATCACAGCTGGTCACTGTAGATCCAACAATGAGGAGTACTGACATCTGTACAGTGAGGAACACTTGGCTGATGGCTCTGTAGTGCACAATAGCACTACCACCATATAACTCAGAACCTGACATGTGGGCCATAATACAGGTATGAACTGCTCCAAATGGTAGTGTCCCCACATACATAAAGGCCACTCATATGTACTGACCGGTACCCCCATGAAAGGCATCACAGATGAATCATGTGCAGGACACAGTATCAAATGCAACATTCTAGGATGTAAACTGCAGACACCACCATGCCCTCGGACCATCAGCACACATCCATACATGTTGTAGGACATATAAGAGTACACCACCATGTGACCCTTGACCAGTGAACTGTACCAAGCTCTACATCAACTGTAGAGAGTACCCATGTACTGACACAGTTGCATCATGTGTCATGCAATGCAATGATACCACTGTCTATAACCAGGTCAGCTGTACACATACCAGGGGCCCTCGGTACTTTCCAGCATTAGCGGATGACTGTTGCTATACACCAGTACACACCCTCATGTATGGATATGACATACATGTACCTGCCCTGGGTATGTACATGCCACACACACACACACACACACACACACACACACACACACACACACACACACACACACACACACACTCTCACACACATACAACATACATGTAAATAGCATAGCTGTTGTTGTCCTTTGTGCAAATAGGTGGCTACAGCTATTACACACATGCACATGGAATGTAGGTCCATGGCTGCTGAATGCTAACAGTACATAAGGTGTGATATCAATGTTGACAGAGGTAACATTCCCTCTGTACCAGTCGCCCATTACATCTATCATATCATACAACAGTCCATGTGTCATGTATGTTATTACACATGTCCACCAATTGCAATGCCTACAAACACTCCCAAATGACAGGATTGTAGGACCTACACACATGTGCATGTAGTGTTGTGCATTCAGATAACATGCATGTGCAGTAGCTGATGTATGTAGGTGACGTGTATCCTAGTACATCATGCAGTTGCAATGCAGCCTCAACATTGCCAACTGTATATGGTGATATGTTGATTGTACAGAAAGATGTACCTCAGATATGAACAGATGTGTGGAAATTACTAAGTGGTGGGGCATCTTTGCAGATGGATGTTTGTTGAGGACAGCTGACAGGTGTGTCACAAGCGGTCCTACAATAACCTGTGTAACCGGTAAGCAATGGTTTTGTTAATTGTAGGACATAACACACAACATAGACAGCGGCCAGGGTGGCAGCGAAGGTAAATCACTTGACACCTGTTAACAGTTAAGACGTCCCGTGTGCATATATCAGCACTGTTGCCAAAGCAAGCATCAGTACAGTTTGTAATGAGTGGAATACTGCTGTAAGTCTGTCATACATACCATGAGCTAGGCAGGTCTTTGATTCACAGTACTGGCATGTGTGGTTGCGTGTGTGTCCATATATGTCATGTGTGGTGGGGAATACATCTCAATTGTTACTCAATCTCTTGTACACTAGTGTACACATCTGTACAGACTGCAATGTAGAAAGCAGGACATAGGCAGGGGCTGTATCTCACATGTGAGGTATCTGTATGTGCGTGACATAGGTGTATTCAATAATGAATGCCACAGTGTGTGTGTGTATGTGTGTGTGTGTATGTATGGCTGTCTGGTCCCTGGATTGAGGATGTATGTTACCATACTGAACTGATAAGGCCCCCCCCCATCCAGGCGATGCATTCTACTATCCGTGTTGATGTGCCCGATCTTAGGCCATACCGACTACCTGTATATGTGTATTCTCTGTGGTACATCATGTAGGTGCACAGTACTGTAATGATGATTTGCACATAGGCAGGGGTCCTCACCTCACCCGTAGCAACTGTATGCGAGTGTGTGTTACTGTGTTGGTGAACCCATGAGTGTGTGGGTGTGTTACTGTGTCACTGAATACATGTGTGTCAATACCTGAGTGTGTGGGTGCAGTTGTGTGTTTGCATCCTGTCATGGGAATGTGTATTACTGATTCCCAATGAGGCATCACACTTCCCACTGGCCTTTACCCTTGTAGTCAGCTAGACCGCTCTTTTACCTCACCACTCCATGTAACTGTACCTGTGATGTCACCCTTTATGGATGTCACGTCTGTAGCCGCAGTAGCTTAATACACAGCTATCATGCTCTTGAATAAGTACACGTGTTTGGAACATGGGACATTCTCACAGTTATGTGGCAGCTACACGGTGCATGCTAGTATATTCATACATACATGTGAGTAGTCCACACTGACATATGGGACACTAACTGCAAACACTGACATCCACCAGCACGTGCAATTAGGTGTGAAGGAGGACAGCAGAACATCATGACCAACATGCAGTTACTGTTGTTACACAAGACACATACTATTAACAGTACGAAATGCATTGTACACCTGTAGTACATGATATGTCTGCTGCCTGTCAACAGTACTCAACAATTGTAAACCACACTTATCTTCCTAGTCTGTTCACCCTGTGCATCAAACCATATGAGCATGTCCCTTCACCGATGGTGCGGATATCAGGGATGCGGCACAGGCATCATCATATGCCCAGGGTGATAATGTTTGCCAGAGGAATAGGCTGCACTATTGGATGACATCATGTGTGTAGGTTAGGGCCTTTGATCTAATTGGGCATGTGTGGATGTTATGCATGTCTGTGTTGTGGTGCCCTACATATGTTTCCAGTGTGTGCGTGTATGTATGCATACAGTTCTGCCATGTGTCTGGCCTACACAGGGGTATTATTGACAGCTGCAGACTGTACAGGCCAGGTTTTACAGTTCACGGTGTCTGGCCATGGACACGTGACCTGTGCCTGCCAGGGGTTGCATGGGCACTACCAGGCAGAGATGCAGATTGGGTACTGTCTAATGTCACTTGTCCACTAGAACCGTGTCCATGTTGGGACCGTCCCGGGCCATGTGCACGTGTCCTGCTGTGCCGTGGTGTGGACAGCACAGCACCAGATGCACTGCTGCTGCTACTGCCACTATAGGAGCGGACATGTGAGGTTGCTCATACACGTAGACCTGAAACAGGTGATATAGCAGGCCTATGTCCACGTGCCCGATGCCTCACTCCTACCAGATGTTCCAACACAGACAGCTGACACTCGCGGATTGTCATGCCATGGTCAAGGACTCCAACCATGTCACCCAACCGTCTATCCAAAGCTTCAGCAATCTGCTGTTGAGCATTTACCATTGTCTGGATGTTGTTGTTTAAAGAACAGACAGCAGCCCTCTGAAGCCTCTGATCCTCTCTTTTGTGCCATTCAGCACGTGCCTCCATTACAGCCTGAAACATGCATCTGGTGACACTAGCTGCTGCGGTCTGCCTTGCAGGAGCATGTTGGCCAGAGGTCCCCCTATGAGCAGCACTGGCCATGTGCCTGTGTGGGGCACCACCAGTCAGTTGGCTGACACCATGGTGTGCAGGCACACCTTCCATAGCCCCCACACTTTCCTGTTACAAGCTACCACGTGCCAACTGTCCTTCCTCTATGGCCACTGGTGATGGGGTATGTGCAGGCATGGGATCTGTGTGTGGGGATGAGGGGGATATAGCTGGAATGGCAACCAATGGCACAGTTTCAGCCCCTAACAACTCTGCCTGTGCCTCAATCATATGTTCATCATCACTGCTAGAGTCTGTGGGGACACTAACATCAGATGTACCGCAGGAGGGCAATGTACCTACATCACTTGTTAGGGCAGACAAGAACTGTACATTACAATATATACAATAGACACACACACACACACACACACACACACACACACACACACACACACACACACACACACACATGCATGTGATATGACAGAAGGCATGCAACATGAATGTGATACGGCAGACGGCATGCAGCGCAGATAATAATAGTGGTAGTTATCATACATCCCTGCATGTGATATGACAGAAGGCATGCAATATGCATGTGATACGGCAGACAGCATGCAGTGCAGACAATAATAGTGGTAGTTATTATACATCCCTGGGTTGCACACAACAGCATGCATGTGTCATAGCAGACGGCATGCAAATTACGCAATCATAGTAGTAGTTAGCATACATCCCTGTGTTACACCATGTAGACCAGCACAGGTTAACAGTACATCTGCCTGATGTGTGGCATATGACTGTGACAATCACATGTAGTATGACATGTGATCTGCTGACGTGTGCAATGACATGCATACATGTTTAACACAAAGGTGTCATGTCAAATATACAGTTGGGTAATGGTGTCGCAATGCAGTGTTGTCTGTCCACCCTACAGATATACTGCACATTTAGCTGATGTGTATGGCCATTACAGGGAATCATGAGGCATCTCTATTGCTATACAGTGTGAGTTACAGACACAGTTCATAGCCATGACTGTGTTCAGATACAATAAATATATACTGTGGAATGTGACCCACATCACTGGGGTGTATACACACTAAACCATGATGTGGAAGTTGTGACACAGGTCACTGAAGGGAATATGGATGACACCCCTGCACATCTGCAACCATATTGCTGCTGCCTGGCAACTATAGCCAGACATGGTGAACACGTTAGTACACCATGTCCCACATGACATCTGTGTACCACACACACACACACACACACACACACACACACACACACACACACACACACACACACACACACACACACAGACACACACAAGGAGCAAGTATGACATTGATGTCCGACACCAGCAAGGGGAATATACTGTATCTGTGGGCTGATGTAGATACTGCTCAGGTGACTGCTGTCATGTTGTGACACCCTCAAGATGTTCAACACATCTTATGTGGTGGATTGATGTTATGCCTACGCAAGATATGCACAGGCCTGTAGGATGTCTAGTGTTCCACATCTACAATATAGCCATTACACAAAGGTTATTGTTGGACTATATGTAGCCATTGTACGACAGGGTGTACAGACAAGCACATCACGTCTACTGTGTGTGTTGCTTCATGTATCTGACCATCCTCCATGGGCATGAGTGTACATGTGTTGGCCAAATTATTGTGACGGGCATCTATTTCACATGTCTGTGCTGTCCCATATGACATACACCCATAGATGTCATATGCTCCACTGATGACAGGGTTATGCAGACAAAGTGTGGTATGTGGGATATGTTTTCAGGTTAGTTAGGCAATGTTGCAGCCTGGCCACTAGATGTCATGGACATATCAAGATAGCACATCACATTTTGTGACATTCATAGCAGGGCTACGATCCACACCAGTGAATCCTGTGGGCTAGCCATACTCCAGCCCACTGTGTAGTACTGTTTGTATTCCCCATATGTGTAGTTCTGATCTGTAGTACATGCCCGAATAGTGAACAAAACCTCCACCATTGTATACACAGCTCACCACATATCTGGCAATGACAGTTTGTGAGGATTCATGTCGGTGAGGTGATTCACATAGTTTGCAAGTGTTGCACATGGGTAGGCATTGTGATGCATTGCAGGTCCTACCTGTATATTGTGACAGGACCACACATTATGTGTACATGGTGTAAATGGCCACATGGCAGATAGATCTGTGCATTACGGTGCCTGATAAATAATAACAGTCTCACTTGCAATGGGCTGCTGTTGCAGCGGAACACCAGAGGTACCTAAATAGGAGTAATACAGCAGTATGAGCATTATCCATGCCTGTATGATGGCTACAGGGTGTAATGTGCATGTTAACACATACACTAGTACATTAGACTATACTATGGTGTATGCACATGTATGCATACACAGAGTAGTGTACTGTAGTATGTGTGTATACATGCCTTGCATATGATGTCACATTACATATTGTACAGTGACACATGCAACTATATGGAATATAGTTGTTATAGGTGCAGTATTGACTTACCAGACAACTCCAGGCTCAGTGGTTGAGAGACACCCACCTTCACAGTATTGGCTAAGGCTTATGGATGTAGTTCTGCAGGTGACCTCAGGTTGGCCAGTAGCTCCTCGGCATGTGTGAGTGGGGGCTGGGTTGGTAGTCCACCACCTGTTGCACCTTGTTCCCTGGTGATTGCATTCACACGCTGTTTTACCCATCTAATGAGGTCTGTACAGTGTCTGCGCACCTGCTGGTATGTGCGGTTGTGGCCACCCACATCATTAACCCTCCTGTGAAGTTTCATCCACAGGGCATCCCACTCCTGTGCATCCTGTGGCACACGGCTGAACAGGATATCATGATTGTCAAGTAGGTGTGGGATGAGGGCCTCATCCTCCAAGCGGGTAAAAGGGGGTATCCTTGCACGCAGCATACCTGGAAGACATGATGATGGAGACAGGTCACAGTAACTCACAGAGACATACAGAGCTACAGCTGAAAATACATGTGTATCGCATTTATTACGTTTAAATAGTTGTATTTTCAAATCTACAAGACACTGACGTATTTGTGTCACATACATGTGACACTCAATGGTGAGTGGATATTATCACCATATATGTGTGTGTGTGTCACCTGATTACATTGCTCATACTCCATGTGGATGCTGTCTTGATGTGGGCATGTCTGTTTGCCTGTACTGTTGTTCCTACCTATCAGCACATGGCTGGATGTGTCCACATTAATGCAGTCGACATTGATGCTTTGTATATGAGAGAAGAAAGGAGCCACTTTTGAGTTTTTAAGTATTCTTCTTCAGATTATTTGTTAAGATTTCTGCATTGCCACCTACTTTTTGGCATTTTCCAGCTTGCTAAACTTGATATCTGTATGAGGAACTGTATTTAGAACACATCTAGAGCCTGTTTACTGCATTTCCTGTGTTGCACTTATTTTAAAATCGTTTTTTTTTTCTTAAAACTTGCATTTTACCTGTCTCTGGCCTAGCACTCAAGTGTAGGGTCATTTATTGCACAGTTCTAACTTGTTGCTACTTGTGTATCTCTGCTATCTTTAAACAAAACAAAAAAAAAAAAAAAAATCTTGCTTTTTTCCCACTTTCTGAAATTAAAAAAAATGTTCAGTTACAGATTTGCTGTTCTGAACTGTTTGTACGTTTCTTTGAGGCCATTGCTTGCTTGGGCTAAAGGGAAGTCTCTGTGTTCATCAGTGGCAGTGGTAAACACTGAACAGCCTGCCTGCCCCTGTGGGAGTGGTTACTGCCTAGAAACTGTAATTTTATTGGCCATTTTGGGTCAGTTCCAAACTCATTGATCCCCCTCTCTTAAAACCCGATTGCCTCGTGGTTTTGGTGTCTTTTCAGACTAGTTGGCTGTTGGTGAAGCACCCAACAAGAGGAGAAAACGCTGAGAGAAGAAAGGAGCCACTTTTGAGATTTTAAGTATTTTTCTTCAGATTATTTGTTAAGATTTCTGCATTGCCGCCTACTTTTTGGCATTTTTCAGCTTGCTAAACTTGATATCTGTATTAGGACCTGTATTTAGAACACATCTAGAGCCTGTTTACTGCATTTTATGTGTTTAAAATTGTTTTTTTCTTAAAACTTGCATTTTACTTGTCTCTGGCCTAGCACTCAAGCGTACAGTCATTTATTGCACTGTTCTAACTTGTTGCTACTTGTGTATCTCTGCTATCTTTAAACAAAACAAAAAAAAATCTTGCTTTTTTCCCACTTTCTGAAATTTAAAAAAAAGTTCAGTTACAGATTTGCTGTTCTGAACTGTTTGTAAGTTTCTTGGAGGCCATTGCTTGCTTGGGCTAAAGGGAAGTCTCTGTGTTCATCAGTGGCAGTGGTAAACACTGAACAGCCTGCCTGCCCCTGTCGGAGTGGTTACTGCCTAGAAACTGTAGTTTTATTGGCCATTTTGGGTCAATTCCAAACTCCTTGATCCCCCTCTCTTAAAAGCCGATTGCCTCGTGGCTTTGGCATCTTTTCAGACTTGTTGTCTGTTTGTGAAGCACCCGCCATGAGGAGAAAACGCTGAGAGAAGAAAGGAGCCACTTTTGAGATTTTAAGTATTTTTCTTCAGATTATTTGTTAAGATTTCTGCATTGCCGCCTACTTTTTGGCATTTTCCAGCTTGCTAAACTTGATATCTATATTAGGAACTGTATTTAGAACACATCTAGAGCCTGTTTACTGCATTTTCTGTGTTGCACTTATTTTAAAATCTTTTTTTTCTTAAAACTTGCATTTTACCTGTCTCTGGCCTAGCACTCAAGTGTGCGGTCATTTATTGCACTGTTCTAACTTGTTGCTACTTGTGTATCTCTGCTATCTTTAAACAAAACAAAAAATAAAATCTTGCTTTTTTCCCACTTTCTGAAATTTAAAAAAAAAGTTCAGTTACAGATTTGCTGTTCTGAACTGTTTGTAAGTTTCTTGGAGGCCGTTGCTTGCTTGGCCTAAAGGGAAGTTTCTGTGTTCATCAGTGGCAGTTTTAAACACTGAACAGCCTGCCTGCCCCCGTGGGAGTGGTTACTGCCTAGAAACTGTAGTTTTATTGACCATTTTGGGTCAATTCCAAACTTGATCCCCCTCTCTTAAAACCCTCTTTTGCGCATTTTTGCGCATAGCACAGCATCGGGCAGCGATGCTTAATCAGGTTTAAACTATTCCCAGCTCCACAAAGTCTGCTCTTCTCTTTTTCCCTTAGAACTGTTCCAAATATCAAAGTAAGCACTCTATTTTCCTTCTAAAACCCAGCAGTAGCTAGGATAAGTGTCTTATAAGCAAGCACTAATAAACTAAAGCACTACATGCTCTTATACTCCCTTTAAGTACTTGGCTCCCTATTGGTTCTTTTTAATCAAGTCAAAAAGTAATTCCTTATACTATTCTGGCATGTCCAAAAGTCAGTTTCAGGTTTACTCTCCAGTCCAGCTGGTGAATATGGGAATCTTGAGGCAATGTTACAACTGCCTTATGTACACAGGCCACCCTCTCCTCTTCCCAACAAGCTCAAATATATGTGAGAGATGCAACTATATAGCCAAACTGGAGGCTGAGCTCTCTCAACATAGTACTGGCATGGTCAGTCTGGAGGAGAAGGTAATTACACACACCACAAATCCAGTCTCACATAGACCTATCGCAACAGCAAACCAAACACATAAACACACAAAAACATACTTGGAGCCTCTAAATAAAAATCTGCCCAAGCAACAGAGACCTCCAAAGCAGACATCCAAGCAACTGCTACCCCACAACAATACCCACGTATCACATAGTTCAGAAAGTCAGTGTGCCACACAGTCACAGCCCTTAAGGCTAAACAACACACCTAATACACTTGTAATAGGTGACTTTATTGTCAGACAAACTGACTTCCCTCTCACCAGGCTGAACAAGGAGAAGGTCACTGTAAGCTGCCGGTCAGGTGCCAGGATCCGCCACATAACACAAGCACTCAGGTCACTCCAAAGCAAGTACAAATATGACTCATTCATTGTCCATGCTGGTGTGAATGACCTGAGATGTACCTCCCTGGATTACATGAAAAGAGACATAGAGGACCTCTCTGATCATGTGGCCCAGGCCTGTATGACCCTGGCCTTGAGTAGCATCTTACCCTCACCAAGAATGATACCACAGTATAAAGACAAAATGATCAATTTCAACAATTGTCTAAAGTATTGATGTCACTCAAAGGGGATCCAGTGTCTGTCAGCCTGGGATGACATGCTTGACAAGCCACATTGCTTCGCTAGGGACGGCTTGCACCTGTCACCCCTGGGTTTTCGAATACTGGCCAAGGCTCTTGCCACCCCCATAGTGCCTTTTTTAGGCAAGGCTCAAAAGACAAACCCACCTCCTTAGACAACACAAGGAAAAAGAAACTAAGGGTAATGCTGCTCAATGCCAGAAGTCTAAACCTCAAGATGCACACACTCGAGGCTCTCCTCAGTGTGGAGAATATCGATATCTGTGCAGTAACAGAAACCTGGTTCAAGGCTCCCGAGAGCACCCCAGCACTACCAGGCTATACCTCATACCATGCTTTTCAGCCCCAAAACTCGGACCAAACCACAAGAGGAGGGGGAGTATCCATATTCATCAAAGATACCCATACCTCCAGGCTAGTGGCACTGCACGAAGCATCTGAGACCATCCATGTGCAACTAACAGTGGGCAAAACTGACTTCCAGTTTGTAGCCTGCTACAGACCACTCTCCCAAACTCAGGAACCCCACTCGGCTTTCTTGAAGACACTGGAGAATATGAAGGTCTCTCCAAACACCATTATATTGGGTGACTTTAACTACCCAAACATAGACTGGGAGCACTACTCAAGCCCCAACACCCTAGCCCAATGGTTCCTAGAATTTATAAACTCAAATGCTATGGAACAACTGGTCACCACTCCCACAAGAGGGGAAGACATATTGGACCTGATCATCACCAACATGGGGACTCTATGTTCCATACCAGAGGTATACCCCTCATTGGTAAGATCTGACCATAAATTAATCACTATGGACATCCATATCCCGTCCCCACCCCCAGCAAAGGAAACCACAATCAAAAACTTCTCAAAAGCAAACTTCCCACTTCTCAAAACCAAGGTGGAATCCTTCAAAACCCCAGGGCCAGTGGAAAATACGGCCCAAACCGCAGAATCCTTTACAAACGCATTCTATGGATACCTACAGGAATGCATGGATCATGCTATCCCAAATAAAGCCAAGACACACTCCTCCAAAGGCAGGAGACTTGTCTGGTGGACCCCAGCCATAAATAAGCTGTACAACAGAAGGAGGAAGCTACTACATGATAGAGCAAAATCCCTGAAAGGTAAGGCAACTCTGATCAGTACTAGCAAGAAACTACGATCCCTCATAAAATCATCTAAGGCTAGCTTCGAAAGAAAAATTGCACAAGATGCTAAAGATAATCACAAGGCTTTCTTTAGTTATGTCAGAAACCTGGGTGGAAACTCCCAGATATGCTCTGAGTTAGTGCAAAATGACAAAAAATACACTGAGTCCACAGACATTGCCAACATCCTGGCAGATAGGTTCAATGCAAACCCCCCCCCCCGCCAAATGAGCAAATGACTATCCCAACAGAGTGTAGCCTCCCTGACATCACAGATGCACAGGCGATAGCTGCCCTCTCCAAAGCAAAAAACACAGCATCAATGGGACCGGATGGTGTCCCGGGCTGTGTTTTACATGAGCTCCAAGAAGAACTGAACCCTCACTTAAAATCACTGTTCAGTCTCAGCCTTACAACAGGATATATAACCAAAGAATGGCGTACAGCAACAATGGTCCCACAATGGACCCCAGAAACTATCGCCCTATAAGCCTAACTATCCTGGTCTGCAAAGCTATGGAGCGTATCATCATGGAACTCATAAACAAAGACATTAGGAACCTCCAAACACTGGATCCTACCCAATTCGGCTTTGTTAAGGGCAGATCTTGCCTCTTGAACCTGGTCAATTTCTTTGAAACAGTCACCAAGGCCATAGACGAAGGAAAGGTAGTCCACACAGCCTACCTTGACCTTGCAAAAGCCTTCGACACAATACCCCACTCGGGCATCATAAATAAGCTCACCAGCTTAAATATCAACCCCTATGTCACAAGATGGGTTGCAAACTGGCTTAGGGATAGAACCCACATGGTCAGAATTGCAGGTGCCATGTCAGACTCTAAACCAGTTACAAGTGACGTCCCACAAGGCTCAGTCCTGGGACCTCTCTTGTTCGGTATATATTTCTCTGAGGTACAAAGTAACACAGGAGGACTATGGCTGACAAAGTTTGCAAATGACTACAAAGTGGGGGCCATAATTGATTCACTGGCTGATACAAGCATCCTCCAAAAAGGTCTCACAGAGATGGATAACTGGTGCCAGAGCCATGGCCTAAAGCTAAATGCCAAAAAGTGCATAGTCATCCCCTTTGGGAAAAACAAAGTGCCCACAAATTACCACATAGGTGGTAATCCATTAAGTATGGAAGAAGTAAATAGGGATTTGGGGACCCAAGTAGATTGCAATCTCTCCTTTGACAATCACATTGCCAAAGTGGTTAGAAAGACATTCTATATAGCCCACCTTATCACAAAGGGGTTCACATCTAGATCAAAATAGGTCATTGTGCCCCTCTACTCATCACTCATCAGGCCCATAATTGAATACAATGCCCCATTTGGGATGTACCTTACCCGACACCTGCTACAACTAGAAAGACCCCAAAAGTACCTCACCAAGAGGATCAAGGGACTAAAACAGATGCCCTATGCAGTTAGGCTAAAGAAACTCCAGCTCTACTCAGTTGCTTACCGTCTACTCAGAGGCGATCTGTGCCTGACGTATAAAGCCATGTCCAACTCAGAATTAATGGACATGCTCCAGCTTAAGAAATCCAAATCCATCAGAACTACATGCTCCAGTGACTTAAACCTCAGCACAGAAATAAATAGAACATGCTGGAGGGACAGATTCATATCCCAGAGGCTCCCCTCACTCTGGAACAAAATCCCAATCCATGTCAGACAGAGCCCCTCAATGACCCTCTTCAAGAAGAATCTTGACATTTGGATTGGAAATCGTAAATTTACCCCTGGGATCTCTTCTGTGTCACTGCTAGACAGGCACGGTAAACTAACCTTAAATGGGCTATCTTCTGTGACCTACTATACAGAGGCACAGTCAACTAATCTAAGAAGGGTGGCGAAAGCCAAACACACTCTGGCTAGGCTTGTAAATGCCCTAGGGCAGGTAGCCTAGTATCAACCTATGAACCTATATGTCACATATAAAGACTTACACTGCCTTAACAGACATGACCTGTGACCCTGCAGACTTGCTCACATAAGGTTTTACATGTATGTTTTCTGCCATATACATCTACACGGCACTGTACAGCAATTCAACAGCCTGCCATGTATCACCTGTGTTGCACATGTGATACACATGGGACACTGGCTAGCCAGATGGTATTTGCAGGAATGGATAACAACTATAGCATGTGCAGTCAAAGTCAACTAGTAGGCTATATACCATAGGCCATGTATGAATGTAGGATGAAAAGTTACCTGGCAGTAGCCGACAGGCGGGTCACTGGGGCCAGGTGTAACAGTACCACATTACTGATCCACAGGGTTAATGATACATTTACCATGCGGTCATCACACCATGTCTGGGAGGGGAGTGATGTGCAGCTTTGACGGACAGGAATGCATAGTATGGCAGGACTATGTAAAGTGTATGGGACAAGGATCTGTCCAGCATGTGGAAGGTGGATGTCCATGAAGTATGTGTTTGAGATCAGGATGTGTACGTGCAGCATGTCCAACATCACTGGGTTGGACAGGGATTTATTCAGGGTATGCATCATGCTACATTAGTGGAGATGGGGAATGGGAAGGCTGGTGTAGACCATCTGCACATAGCCAATACCCCTTAAAGGAAATATGTGATCTGATATGGGTCACTTGAGTGTTGAGTATGGCTGGACAATGATCTCTATATTCATGGATGGCACCCTGTCATTATTAGGGTTGCCACATATGACTACCTGACAGGTGTGGTGATATAGCTATCACACGAAAGACAACTGCCCAGCTGCATCCCTTACACACACCGCTGCCTAGCTGGTTGTTCATGGGTACAGGGTTATTAACATAGGGGTGACAATGCAATACGTAGCTGTCAAATTGTGGCCATATGTCACACACACCTCACACACAAAGTCCCTTCTGTATGTTGCCCACAACACTCTTGAGTTGGCTATTGCTCCTAGGTCATAGTCATTTGCATACTTCAATAGGCAGATGCCTTCTGTTTGTCTGTGAGGTATGGACTATAATGAAGGGGAATACAATTAATTAACCCTGTCTTACTGTAGCTGCCACTGGTGTGATGAGCATGTATTATTCAGACACCTTCTGTAGTGTTGGTTCTGCCAGCAGTCGCATTGCAAAACACTCCTGTGACATAGGAATGTACATCTAGTATACCGAGTGTAGGTGGTACACAGTATGGGTGATGATGTCCTATGACCTGGCAAGGTTATGATATGCAGTGTGAAATCAACCTTACTGTCATCTACATCTGTACTGCTGACATCAATTATTTGATCAAGGTTCATGGCCTTTCAGACCAGACTCAGCAGGGTAGTAGTGCAGTACTTCCCATAATCAGTGTTGTCTCCCCCTTTGTGAATTGTGATACCTGTTGGTGTGCACCATTCAGCGTGTACGCAGCCTGACATGGAGCTATGTTTTACATGATGTGTACGTGGAGAGCATCTTGTTTTGCCATATATGTATGATACAACCTGTGATGTGGACAGGTCCCATGCAGCCCGAGTGCAGCTTGTACCTGCATAGTTGTGGGTACAGGGGCCCTGTGGTGTACATGGATATATGCTTGTGTACCTGCTGGCGGGGCAGTGTATTTATGTTATCCAAGACCCTATCTGGATTGCTTATTCATGCTCAGCACTTGTTCAGAACTTGTAAGCACTACGTAAGCTATTAATTACTATAGCACTCAATCTTCCTCATTACCTAGAGGTAAACAGGTTTTGCACATACTTTTATCACTTGCTTAGAGTAAAATAGCTCTTGTACTCACTTTCCTCACTTATCTAAGGGAAATTAGTTTTATATTCAGGCATGTCCAAGAGTCAACTGCCAGTGTTCTCGCCTGTCTATCTGATGAATCTGGACATCTTGAGGCAATGTGCACATTACCTCATGTACACAGACAACCCTCTCCACCTACCACCCAACACTACAACCTGTGAGAGATGCACTTATCTAGCCAAACTGGAGGTAAACTCTCTCCAACCAAGCCTGACCCTGACAGTCATGTGGAGAAGGTAAACATTCGCACCACACCACACTCCTCACATAGTCTCACTGAATCTACCCCACCATTAACTGAGAAAACTACTCGTGTACCATCTCATTAGCTCAATGCTTTCTGGAATTCATAAACACCAATGCCCTGGATCAACATATCCACACACCCACCAGGGGCTGCAATATCCTAGACCTAAGCATAACCAACATGAGTGACCGGTGTTCCACACCTGAAGTCAACTCCTCGTTGGTCCGATCCGACCATGAGCTGGTCACCGTTGATACCCACATCCCGCCCCCACCCCCTATTAAGGGAACCACAGTATAATATGTCTACAAAGCCAACTTCATGCTTCTTAAGACAGATGTGGTGAACGTCATGACACCAATGCAGATGGACAATACTGTTACAACTGCTGAATCCTACACAAATGCACTCTATAAGCACTTACACGAGTGCATGGATTCTGCTATCCCAAACAGAACCAAGACGCTATACTCCTAATTAAGGAAACCAATCTGGTGGTCCCCTGCCATAAAGAAACTGTACTATAGGAGGAAGACACTGTTGCAAAAGAGAGTTCAATGCCATGCATTGAGGAGCTCCCTGGTTAGCCTCAATAAGAAGGTGAAATCCCTTATAAGATCCTCCAAAGCTAGCTACGAAAACAAAACTGCCACTAATTCCAACAACAACCACAAAGCATTCTATAGCTATGTCAAATATCTCAATGTCAACACTCAGATCTGCTCTGAGTTACAGCACAAAGGCACGAACATTACAGAACCAACTATTATTGGCAGCATCCTGGCAGATAGGTTCCGTGCTACTTTTCCCCCCTCCCTCTCAATTTATTTATTTATTTTATTTTATTTTACATGTGTTTACTGGGCTAGTCTAACTGGATACATGTCCATTTTCAGTAGAGGCCTGGGGAGATAAGCTCCAAGACAGAACAATGATAAAAACAAACATAACAAATAGGTAAGATTATAACACTAAACCAAAAAAAAAAAAAAAAAAAATCATCATTAAAATGCATATTACAGGTTCACACAGTAAAATTTGTCAGTGCTGAGTGCAGGGATTATATAGGGTGCTGATACACTATGTGGTGTTCATGAGGTAGATAGAATTGAGATCAAAAGGAAGGAATCACAGTTTATGAGTAGAAAGGGTAGGTAGTGCAAAGTATGAAAGGACACATATCTACTCACAGCTGCACACTCTAAAGCCAATATCACAGCATCCATGGGACCAGACAACATCCCAGGCTTCATTTTACATGAACTTCAGAACATACTGGTTCCCCACCTACGCACCATGTTCAATAATAGACTCGCATCGGGCTTAGTGCCCTCTGAATGGCACACAGCAATAGTTATCCCACTCCACAAAGGTGGTGCCACAACAGACCATGGGACCTATTGCCCTATAGGCCTGACTAGCCTGGTCTGCAAGGCTATGGAGCACATCATGGATCTCAGTCACAGAGAGACTGGGTACTTCCAAACCTTTGACCCCTCCCAGTTTGGCATTGTTAAGGGCAGACCATGCCTCCTAAACCTGGTGGATTTCTTAGAGACAGTTACCAAGGCATTAGATGAGGGTAAGGAGGTCCACACAGCCTACCTAGATCTCTCAAAGGCTTTCAACACCATTCCTCATTCTGGTATTACCAGCATACCCATCCGACTGGACATTAACCCCTATGTCATGTGAAGGTTTGCAAAGTGGCTCACGGACAGAACCCACACAGTGGGAGTTGCATACCCTAGGTCCGTCTGTATACCAGTTACAAGTGGCGTCCCCCAGGGCTCAGTCCTAGTACCCCTCATGTTTGGTATATAATTCTCTGACGTACAGGCAAGCACAGGAGGGCTTTGACTGAAAAGGCTTGCAGATAACTGCAAACTAGGGGACATAATTGTTTCCCCAGCTGTTACAGAGACCCTCTGGATGGGTCACACTGAGATGGATACCTGGTGTCAATATCATGGCCTCAAGTTGAATGCCAAAATGTGCATAGTCATCCCCTTTGGATATAACTAATTACCCGTGGACTACCACATAGGTGCTAGTCCCCTACATACAGAAAAGGTCATAAGGGATCTGGGAACCCCAGTAGATAGCACTCTCTCCTTCGATACCCATAATGACAAGGTGGTTAGAATATCCTTCTACGTGGCCCCACCCTAATCTCTAATGGGTTCGCATCCAGATCAAAGGAGGCCATTGTGCCTCTCTTCTTATGACTTATGAGACCCATTAAAGGATGCAACACCCCATTTGGGGTATACCTTACAAGACAACTGCAACAGCTTGGAAGACCACAACAGTACCACACCAAGAGGATTACTGAACTCAAACAGATGACCTATGCAGCCCAACCTAAGAAACTCCAGCTGTACTCGGTTGCATACCGCATACTCACAGGTGATCTCTGCTTGACATACAAGGCCCATGTACAACCCAGTATTGCTGGATATGCTCCACCCAAACAGAGGCCCCTGAGAGCCACATGCTCTAGGGATATACACCTAACCACAACGATGACTAGGACATCCTGAATGGATAGATTCCTGAGCCGGACACTCCCCATGCTTTGGAACATGATTCCAATGTACATCAGGCAGGGCCTCTCACTAGCACTCTTCAATGGAAACCTTGACGTGTGGATGGGAGACAGACATGTACCCCAGGGATCACTGCAGTGGCTCTGCTGGACAGAGGCACAGGGAACTAATGGCTCTGCCGTTCAGAGGTACAGGGAACTAACCTATAGGGGTGGCGAAAGCCAACACACTCTAGCTAGGCTTATAATACCCTTGGTAAGACAGCCTAGTACCTACCTTTGCTCTTATTACATGTCTTATGTGCATGGATAGTTAACTAGCTCTTCCATTTTACTTTGCTATCATGTTAATAAACTGTCGGGTGACTACAAGTCATATGTATCCTGTTATTGTATATTGTAAATGCCAATAAACATAACTGATGTTTGCCTAACATAACAGTAATGCTATGTAACTTGTAATACATATCTGCTTACAATACTGTACATTACACAGTTATTGGCACAATATCCCACAGTGCAAATCATAATTGCACAGTGGGTTAACCTTCGACATGTTATTCTCAGTAATACACCCATACATATAGCTACTGTTACAATATATCAACATATACTATCCCCTGTTTTAGCACATACTTGTTGGACCAGCCCTGCCACTGACAGCGGCTGGTGAGGAATATTTGTGTTCAAAGCCCTTATATAGCATCCCTTGTGGTGTATGCGGTGTTTGCGTTGTGACCTACAGCAGTACACACATAAATACTACAAGCATTACTATGCTCAATGATATATCACTACAAGATAACTGTTTCCACTATATGGATCGCATGCACTTTAAATATTACAGAACAGGTACTAAATACACAGACATACTGACTGTTCTACATACATTATTAGTAACCCGAGGTGTCGTTGACTGTTGATTCAATCCTTTTCAGTTTGTGTTTCAATCTTCTTTGTAACATTCTGCTGGTATATACAGATGGTTTGAATGTGTGATAAGCCATCCTTTTCTAGTTAAATATTGGTGACGTGGTATCCTGACCACCAATTGGTGTTCTAAAGTAGTTAATTAGATGCACATCACCTGTGCAGCTACTCCATTAGCCGATACCATGGCAACAGTGGTGTATAACTGAGTACGCCTTTTGGGCGTTGTCCGTTTGCCTTACTTTTGAGGAAGACAGCCTGGATGTGTTGTTTGTGATGTATTTCAACAGCTATATGGATACAGACAGAGATATATTAGCTTCATGACTCCAGTGGATTGTGCGTAACGGCTAGACAATTTTGTTCTACATGTGAGTACAGCTGTTATATTTCAGAACATTGCTACTTATGCAGGCTTTGTTTGTACCTGATACTTCTGCAGATGTTTAAGTCTGGCAAGGATGTTTGGCCAGCTCAAGGCTGTATGGCTATGCATGAACTGTTATGTGGTTTACAGTGTGCTCACCAGACATCCTTGGTTTGGTGTATATGTGTATCATACTGTGCTGTTACTCAGTAATTGGTAACACATCCCGGTGTACACACATTCCTCTGAAATGGGATTAGTGCAGACAAACCCTGTAACATCAGCAGCTGTTCTATTGTTTAACATAGGGCCATTTTAGTGTGTCTCTGACAAGGTATGTTAAGGCTTCTGCAGATGTCATACAGTGAGTGAATGATTTGTGATGTTATTACAGTTTGTACTGTAATTTGTTTGGGTGTGGGGGTGATGTTGGTGGGTGTGCATAGCAGATGCAGGTGTGTAGGAACTGCTTTTATACATAATCGATATGTGTGTGAGGGTTCCTTCCCTATTTGAACACCTATCCTTTAGTGGACTAATGCTATGGTAATTGCAGGCTGATTCATTAAGGCACTCTTAAGTGGTTCCTGTATAGCATGCAGGTGATGTTAGTCCTTGAATCCTTTCGGCAATACATCAGAATGTAATAGTGTTGCTACATGAAAGCTGTGTATTTCTGTCATAGGTATTTATAGTCATTGTAGTTCTTTTTTTTCCCATAATAAATCTTTATTGTTATATTATTTTCAAACACAAATAAGAACAAAAATAACATATATTCACAAATCAAGCATTAACTAATATCACTAATAACCACATTCTATATACAATATTTACAAGAATGCTTCCATGCAATACAGTTAAATATAAAAAAGCATAAGAATAAATGCAAGTAATAGACAGTTGATTACTAAATTCTCTCCACACACATAAATAATTATTAATATTTCCAAGTTGAAAATACTATGCTAGTATAATATTAAAAATCTGTTCCCAAATTTTTGGATTATTAACATTTTTATTTTGTGGGTTTAATAGAAATTTATGAGCCAATATATGTTTTGTCGCTAGAACTCTAAAGTTCTGCCATGAAGTTTTAGATGGGTCTAACCAATTTGAAGCTATATAAAGCTTCATTAATAGAAAAATATTAATATATATAATAATTTGTGATTTAGGGATCTCTCTCGGGGGAATATGCAGAATCATAATTTTCCATGATAATGTTGTACTCTGGTAACCCACCTTTTGAAGTTGGATCTTAAGGGAATTCCAAAGTTTGAAAATACATTTACAACTCCAGAACATATGAAGAAGATCAGCTGGTTGATTCTTACAGTATGGACAAGTTGGTGAATTTCTGGGATTAAATTTATGCAGGGTAAGACGTGTATAATATGCATTGTTCCAAATCATCAACTGGGTATATATTAATTTTTGAAGAGAAGTAGATTATAGTCATTGTAGTTCTGTTGGTGACTGACCCTCTTAGGGTTGCCACCTTTTCATATAGCCACAGTGGGGCATTTTCGGGACACACATCAGATTTTACAGGCCGACACAAACCCAAGGTCAGTACAAGGGATAGAACTTTCCTTTCTTGCCTAAATATAAGCTTATTCTTGTAGTAGTTTAGTTGCTTATCCTGTTTCTTGTAACATGTAGGTATTTTACATACAGAAAGAACTATTGCATGCAACTATTACATTACATATGGGACATAATTATGTCCTACAATCCCAGGACATTTGCCACATTTAAAATATTTGGTCAGGACACAACCGCCCAAAGAGGGACTGTCCCTCACAAAGTGGGACAGGTGATAACACTATCACTGACTCATGTCCATAGCACATATTTGTAATAGTGTATAGGCATATACTCTCCATATCCTTTGTTCATAAAGGTTGGTCGTGGCAGAATGTGTGATTGCTATGGTCCATGTTATACTCATATATGAACACTTCAACCACTGTATACGGGATACCTATGGAATCCCGAAACCACACAGTTCCGACGCCCACAGTACCGGGCCCAGACTCCCATACCCCACATTACCGACAGTGACAGTAACTCACGAAAGTAACACGTACATGGAACACACACGCACACACAGACACACTGCTACCCACCACATCCAAATAAACCATCCTACACTAAATATGAGCAGGTGGGCAAGCCCCCGTACACCCCCCATGTAGGTGTCTGTGCCCCCCACACCCCCACCACTTTAATATTCTACCTTCTAGATCGCGCAAACAGGCGCACAAAACTAACCCACACCCACACATTACAGTTCCCCAAAAACACACACCACACTCAAAACACACACTTACACACACTACAGCCCTCAGAAACACACGTATACACAGTAACCTACCTGAACCGCAACATCAGAAGCACAGACTAACTGTCCCTTAACATAGTGATTTTAAACCTCACGCATCTGGTGTTTCGGTACTGTGTTCTTTTGGACCTTAAGCCTTGGGATTACGCACGTCGGTATGTCAAGCAGTCGGTATGTGGTAGGTATCCCATTTATATGTACCTCCATGGTTATGTAGATGTTGTTAACCTATCTATATATCTACATATATGTGTATATCCTCATATATCGACATCTCTCTCTCTCTCTCTCTCTCCCTCTATCTCTCTCTACATATGATGATGTATATATATATATATATATATATATATATATATAATATATATATATACATATAAATATATATATATATATATATATATATATGTGTATATATATATATATATATATATATATATATATATATATATATATATATATATATATATATATATATATATATATATTTATATATATATATATATATATATATATATATATATATATATATATATATATATATATATATAAACATACACCTTTCATTGGGTACATGCTGGTTTGTCCTATTTCCACACATTCCTACCTTTTGTGTTTTATCCTGTCAGTATACACAACTGCCATTGGTACATCTCAGGTAGCTTAGTGGTATGTTATTGTGAAGATTGTGTACATGGTTGCGTGTTCTAATTCTGGCAGTGGTATTTTATTTTGGTAGTGCAAGGGTGATTAACGCACATTTCAGTGGTTGTGTGTTCTACATGTTTATTATTCTGTGGAATACTACCTATATATGCAAGCTGTGTTTAAGGTATACTATGTAACATGTAAACATCTGAGAAGATTCATGTCAGGGATATTCCCCATTATTTGGAACTACATCCCTGATTACATTATACAAAACCCCTCACTAACACTCCAGGGAATCCTTACAGAGTGATTGGGGAACAGTGGATACACCCTAGGGATCCCGCAATTGGCTCTGCTCCACAGAGGGACAGTTAGTTAATCGATGGGGTGGCGACAGCAGACACTTTTTTCCTATGCTTATGAGTGGCCTCGGGCAGCTGGGCATGTACCTACCTATGTATCTATGAAATTCTACATACAATACGGACAAATGCTGATTGCTTAATTTACTGCTCAGGTATTGATTTACCTTGTACCAATGGCGGTTGTGTATAAATAGTTGAGGGCTACCTATGTAGGATGCACACAGTAGACCACCTATACATGACAATTTACAGGTGGTCGTGTGTGTGTGTGCCATCCATGTTTGCTGTGTGTGCAGGTGGAGAAGGGTGTCAGTCCATGAGGGCCTACACTGACAGTGTGTGTGCTATACGTTCCCTCTTTGCCAAGGCATGGGCATACCAGGCATGCCTCCATCTGCCTACTGGGGCTAGCACAGGATGTTCGTGGTCTGAGTCCCTCTCTGCCTGTGGGTCCCTTGGCAATGGTGGTGGGCTGTGAGGGCCTTTACCATTCTGTCCCTGCTGCAGCTGTTTCTACAGGATCATATTGTATAGCATGGCACATACTATGAAGATGTGGGCACATGTGCCTGGAGAGTACTGCAAGGCTCCACCAGATATATCCAAACAACAGAACTGTGATTTCAGCATCCTAAACATGCACTCTATGATGATTCTGGTTTCTGCATGTGCCTCATTATGGCGTTCTTGTGTGGCTGTGTGTGCATTTCTGATGGGAGCCACCATCCACGGTTCCAGTGCATAGCCAGCATCCCCCACCAGATGTCCATATGGGATGTCCCCCCTGGCAAATACCTGATACAGCTGTGAGACATGCCAGATGTGGGAGTCGTAATAGCTTCCAGGGCTGCCAGCACACACATCCATGATAATTCCCTGGGCATTGCATACAACCTGACAGTTGATGGAGGGGTATCCCTTGCAGTTTATGTAGCGCCTTCCCTGCTCACCGGGTGGTGGCTTGATGTGTATGTGCTTGCAGTCTACTGCACCCACTACCTCCGGGTAGTCTGCCACATGGTGGAAGAGATGCATATTGCTGGCCAACTCCTCCTGCATTCAGGGGAATTATATGTGCTCATGGGCATGTGATAACATGATATCCAGGAACTGGTGGAGTACCCTGGATGCTGATGCCTGTGAGATCCCCATGATATCCCCAGTTGGCCTTTGGAAGGTACCGGTGGCTAGTATTCTCAAGCTTACACATACCTTCGTGTCCAGTGGGATAGGTTCCCCTCTGTTACTTCTGGCTCTGAGGCATGGCCAGCACAGCTCAACAAGTTGCTGTATGATGTCCCTGTCCACCCTGTAATGCTCTACTATCTCCAGATCATGGTAGGCTACCTTGGGTCTGAACACCCTTCTGCTCCTCCGGTGCCTGAGATGGTTCTCAGCATCATCCTCCACACCACCATCAGTCTCCAACACATGCTGGTGAATCAAAGCTATGGTGGCCCCTAACATGTATATATTAAAAGTTCCTTGTCTGTATACACCAATGGTGCAGAGTGTCTGGGAATACACAAGTGTGTGTGTGGGGCTTTCACACCTAATACTATTGTGCAATGGATGATGCTGATGTAATTGGGTGTGTTTGTGCAATTCCAGCTGCGGGGTATCTTAATTATTGGTTTTACAGCAGGTACTGCTATCGTGGGGCCTTTGGTGTTGACTTACGCTTGTGTGCCGTGATTCATCTATTGCCCTTTACTTCAATTTTCAACCCGATTCCCTTCCCATTGTCAGGAATGCATCCAGCTGCCGGCTTTTTTGTTTTGCACTTTCACAACCCAGGATTGTATTGGGAAATGTGTTATGTAGCTGATCTATTGCAAGTTTGCTTTGTTCTACTGTGACAGTTCTCTTTTCTTTGCTGTACAGCACCTCTCCTTTCCTGTTCTGCAGGTAGCTGCTAGAAGCCTTGCTAGCTGTTGTCAATGGCCCACTATGTGTTCCTAGGTGTTATTTACTCATTTGTACTCCAATTACCATGCTGCAGCATTTCCTTATTGTCTTCCTGTATCCATCCTGTTACAGCTGTGGTGCGCACCACGCACAGCCGTTTACTGGGATTCGAGCGCGGTTTCATCCACGTTCACATGCACTTTCGGTTATCTTGTGTAATCTCAGCTAAGCAAAGCTATGGCTACTTCCACACCCCTATCCTGCAGCTTTGCTTAGCAACAGGCAACCCAGATTAGCAATGATCCAATGTGCTTACAGCTACAGTGGCAAACCCCTCTCTTGATGTCATGTTTACCTCCAGGCCACTCCTCGGTGTTGTACCACTATGCCGTGTGGTACATCCTTACGCCGGCGGGGAGTTTGCGATTCAGTATTACTTGACTCATTTGCATGGCATTGACTACTAATTCCTAGTTACCATGCAGAACACTGTCACAGACCCTTAGCAACCCTTGTGCCATGGTTGTGGTGTAGTATGCGTGCCACTGACTGTTATGGGGAATTCTTGAATTGTGTTATATTGCAGTTTTATGACATCTAAATATATTTTCCTTGTGATCCCATTTGCATACAGATGCACTGCAGTTTTACTTTGCTTTAGTGTGGCCATGACATTAAATGTTATTTTTTATGTGTTGTGCATTTTTTTATGCCATTGGCTACATATTTAGCCATTGGCATATATTAACATTATAATACGTAAGTTTGGTCCGCTTTCATGGCTCCGATTTTATGTTTGAAAAAATGTAAACCTTTTTTTGGTTTACATTTCCTCATGCTTACTCTACACCTGCACTACTTCATGAATTGCTGTATACATTCATTTGCATGCTACACTGCTGTGCATGGGGTAATTAGCATACATGCGCCAGGAGCTGCACAGTACTGGCGTATGCTGGTTGTGCACGTGGAAAGAGCTCGCACCTGAATCGCTCTGCGGCCATATTTGGCACTAGATTGCCAGCGCTACTCCGGTGCCTGTCGCAAGCTTCCTGAATCCTGGGGTTGGTAATGATTATTTCAATGCTATGACCAAAATGAAAAGTGTTTTGCCTCTTATAAAAGAACTTAAGAAAAGACAGTTTACGGTGCATTTGTTCTTTCTTGCCAGGCTCAAAATACTCCTTCCAGATAAAATTCGACACTTTGAAGACCCAGACTCTGTACTGTCACTTAAAAAAAAAATTCTAGACTAAACTGAAAAATGCAGAAATAAATACCTGGAAATCCAATGAGAAGAAAAAGAAACTAAAGACAAATGACTCTTAGCTTTAGTGTAACATTGATGCTAACTGTTTAAATAACAAAATTCTTTTTCCGTGACAAAGTTTACTGATTCAGTTACTGGCGATATAGGTGAAGGGAAGGAAACAATAACTCACTTCTCTAAGGTAAATAAATGCCACTTTTTCTTTTTCTATGTGTATTGCTGAGCTAGTATTCTATATTTTGTTTTCCATATTAAATATATGCATTAGCTTAATAGGTATCAAAAAATTAAATCTTTAATTAATAATAAGCTTTATTTACATACATATCACCTCTCTCCTCGTTTCTTTTCTTCATATATGTGCCACATAAATCCTATAGTGATAGCTCATGATAACATTGCATAATAGCAAGTTGCTCACAGTACATTAAATAAGCATGTTGTCAGTATACTGAATGTTAATGTTGTTTTTAACTTTTAACTCTTAATTCATATACCATGGTTGATTGGAATATGTGAAGTGTTGTATGCATGAGATTTGGATGTGCTTTCTCTAAGAGATATCAGACTGTTATACTGTTTATGAGTGCTTCTTTACTAAAATTGTGACAAAATGATGGGTGCATGCAGTGTGTGTGAAGCTGTTTTCTTTTTCTTCCTATTTTTTCTTTCATTTGTATTGTTTTTTCTTACATAGTCTTATCTGTAATGTTTGGTGGAAGTTTATTAAATGGGCAGGAGTTAGGAGAGGAGAAATACAGCAGTGAAGACAATCCCCGGGATTCATGAAGCTCGGCACAAGGACGGCATTAGCCTTGCACCGACCGTGCAGCATAGAGACGGCACAGCAGCATCACATGCATATTAATAAAGGCATGCTGCCATAATGGCCACGTGCATAGGAAACGTGTACGAGTGCAGGGGGCATGTCCAAGCACTGCACGGAGGTGTGAAGATGTCAGCTGCATATGCGCAACCTAAAATGCTGACTAGTACAGCCTGCATCTAATAGTAATCACTCCTGTCAGTGTCCGTGGATACTGAAATGTATGCAAAGTATACAAGACATCATTGCGAACACCACAATAAGAAGTAAACACAAAGACACATAGCTGAATCTTGAATCCCCGTCCCTTGAACAAAGATATTTAAAATCCCGTGCCTGTATTCCATTGTAGTGTCACTAGTTATACCAAGTGGAAGTGAAACGCATCATGTTAGTGCACCACCAATTGCCAAGCCTAGCCCAATGGTTTGGGTTACCATCTGTCCTACATTGTGAGGGACAGTCCCCCTCTAGGCAGGTGTGTCCATATCAAAATCATAATAAATGTGAAATGTCCTGCGATAGTAGGACATAATTATGTCCCATATGTTATGTAATAGTCCCATACAGTACATATGTCCATATATAAAATACTTATATGTTACATGAAACAGAATAAGCAACTACAACAATAAAAGCTTATATGTAGGCATGAAACTAAAGTACTATCCTTTGTAATGACCGTGGGTATGTGTTGAACTGTAAACTCAGATGTGTGCCACGAAAATGTCCCATCCAGGTCATATGAAAAGGTGGCAACCCTACCAATGGTCAGATCATTCGCCCAATATCTGCCCATTCGCGGTCCAAGTCATCCTTGTCAGGACGGCCCATAGATGAACGGGTATTACCCGGGTCTTCCTACCATGTCTTGAAAGATAAGTATTTGCGAGTACCTATGTGCATGAAGTACAGCATATGGATGATCTAAAATCTTAGGGTAAACCTCACAACCATATTTTTCCCAGAGATATGTAGTGTACACAATGTGTTCTGTTGACTGTGCCATGGGCCATCAACTAGAGAAGGGATGAAAGTTGTTTGTGGAATATGGGGGGTGGGGGGTGATGGGTAATGTAATAATTCGCCAAGGGGAGACTGGGTTGGATGCACAATAGGTGAACTGGAGGTCAACGAGGGAGTGGTGGGTGAATCAGGAAGATAACCAAAGAACAAATATACACATCTGCAATACAATCCAACAAACGTGTGAACATTAAAATGTGCAATACACATGTACAGAAACATTACCGGCACATACCCACATAATGGTCTGGCCTGAACTGAGCCATACAACCCCAACACACCTGGATACATAACTGAATACCCATCACAGCACACCACCCCCATCTTCCTGAACTTCCACCAAAACCAGCCATACTAGGGATGCTAGATAGGCACGGCCATATCTGCACATATTGACCCCTACCCATATCTAGTAGGCAATCTCACCCTAGGCAGTCTCAGGATTGCAAACTATGTATCCCTTGCATGTATAACCCTACCTTACAGCCATAAAGCAAAGATGGTCATCGGTCCCCACCATTTTTGGGTATCCCTCATGGGATATGTATCTGTTCTAAACATTAGACTTGGTGTCACGACACGATGTCCAGTCCTGTATACATCTGGACACAAGTTGTATGAGCAGTAGTTGTCCACAAGACTGCTCAGCCTCCAGCCAGTCCTGCAGAACCTACGACATGGGATTTAACACCTGACCATGATGCACGTCTCCCCACGTGCATTATCGGGAATATATACCTTACATATTCGCATAGTGGCAGTCAGATATAGGCTGCTTAAGGCACTTTAAAGCAGACATAAGTAGGGTTACCACCTGCCCCACCTTGCGAGGGATTAAACACTTGACTGTGATGCACGTCTCCCCATGTGCATTATCGGGAATATATACCTTACACATTTGCATAGTGGCAGTCAGATATAGGGTGCTTAAGGCACTTTAAAACAGATGTAAGTAGGGTTACCACCTGCCCCACCTTGTGAGGGACAGTCCCTTTTGGGCAGTTGTGTCCAGACCAAATATAACAAAATGGCAAATGTCCTGTGATTGCAGGAAATATGTCCCATATTTCATGTAACAGTTACATAAAACAGTTATTTATGTAAAATACTCAAAGTTACAAGAAACAGATTAAGCAAACAAACCACTACAAGAATAAGTGTTCATTTAGGCAAATGATTAAAGTTCTAACCTTTGTACTGACTATGGGTATGTTTCGGCCTGTAAAATCTGATGTGTGTCCCGAAAATGCCCTGATTTGACCATATGAAAAGGTGGCAACGCGAGACGTAAGCGAGTATGCAAGTGTGTATGCATGACAGTAGGTGGCGGTGATTCAACGGTATAGAAAATGTAAATGAGCATGTAGGTGTATATGCATGCATATGCACAGACCGATATATACACACACACACACACACACACATATATATATATATATATATATATATATATATATATATATATATATATATATATATATATATATATATATATACACCAATAGTGTAGTGGTTAGAACATCCGCCTAACGAAAAGGCATTCCCGGTTCAAGGTCGACAATAGCACATATCATTTTTCTTGTGGAATGAATGTTGCTCTGCTGTAAAGCCGACATTTAAACATGTAAAGGTGAATGTGTGTATCGCATGGGACTATTAACCAGATCCTTTCAATCAAAGTGGTATTGTCATAATGTATAAGATACAAATAAGCGACAATAAACATATGTAATGCACAGTAAGCATAGGCGAGTGCGTCTGCGTGTGTGTAAGCAGCTCCCAGCATAGGAAATGTGTTTGTATATACAGATGTAAATTACATACATATATATATATATATATATATATATATATATATATATATATATATATATATATCTATATATATATCTCTCTCTCTATATATATATATATATATATATATATATATATATATATATATATATATATATATATATATACATACACAAACACAGACACACACACACACACACACACACATATATGTGTGTATAGATATATACCTACATACATGAGAAATATATATATATATATATATAAAGAATGGACATTGTAACCGTAAAGCATACACAAGGGATGTGAAGAGAATCAAGAGCAATGTTGGTATTATATAGCGCTTTCAGCATATGCCATAAAAAGCTGCCCAGGAGTGAGCAGAGCACTGCTACTCACACCACAGTCAGGATTTTACTAGTGGGATTAACATCGTTGAAATGCTAGGTCTACTTTACACACAGACAGAATGTAGTCCCATGCTGGGACCTCCAAAAATTGGAAAGCGCAAATGGCCATATTCCATAACCCCAGGAAAAGCACGTATGTGCAAATATACATGGCGTGAGACCCTGTGAATACACGAAGTGGGACAGAATGTGTGTAGGGTCCCAAAAGCTCTGGAGAGGGAAATGTGTAAAGGTGTGTCATGGCTGCAATAACAAGTGGATAATGGATGTTACGCGTGTAAATTTAACACGGGTGGGGTGGAGGAACTATGAGTATACAATTATGGATCCAGGCATGCCAGGATTGGATGGGCCAGTTCTAATGGACCGCCCCGTGGAGGTCAGCTAGGTCATAATAGATATATATGCATACTCACATGCAGACAAGAATATATGTTGACGTACGAATTCTGTAATGCATGCATTCCATTTGTTGACATAAATAATAGGAATGTACCCATACAAACATCGACAGTACATGGAATAATAGGCTGTGCAGAAGAGGGAGGGGTCAAATCACACTATCACATTCCAATTACCATCGGTAATCCATACATGAACATATAGCAACATCTGTCCGCTGTATAACGTGCTACATACCGATTACAAGATAACTGCAGTGTGTCAGTGTTATTTTGAAGTACAAATTCTGTAATGCATGCATTCCATTTGTTGACATAAATAATAGGAATGTGCCCATACAAACATCGACAGTACATGGAATAATAGGCTGTGCAGAAGAGGGAGGGGTCAAATCACACTATCACATTCCAATTACCGTCGGTAATCCGTACATAAACATATAGCAACATCTGTCCACTGTATAACGTGCTACATACCGATTACAAGATAACTGCAGTGTGTCGGTGTTATAATGAATAAGGCACTAGTATGCTGGTGAAGCTTATAAACACCATTATGCATGTGTAAGTGTGTATGAGCGGGGAATGTATTGACATGATAATGGGGTTACCACCTGTCCACCTTTGTGAGGGACACTCCCACGTGGGCAGTTGTGTCCTGTATAAAAACTGTAATTAAGGCAAATGTCCTGTGATTTAGGGCAAAGACTACCTATATTGTCTGTAGTAGTAGCATAAAATGATTATGTTCCTCTGAAACACCTAAATGTTATAGGTAACAGTATAAGCAACTATAATGCTACAAGAATAACCTTTTATTTAGGCAAAACAGTGAAGTACACCCCTTTCTACTAGCTGTGGGTGTGTTGCCCTGCAAAGTCTGACATCTCTACATACAGGTCCTATAGGGTTGCCACCTTTCGAAATGGCCAGAGTGGGACATGATCTGTAGAAATGTCAGACATTCCAGGACTAAACATACCTACAGCCATGTATAGTACAGGATTACACTTATTTGCACAAATAAAAGCTTAATGTAGTAGCATTTGAATTGCTTATGCTACTTCACATAACATATAGAAGTGTCATATATAAAATAACTGTTGTATGCAATTATTAATTAAACATAGAATATAATAATGTCCTGTAATCTGGACATGTGCTATGTCTTGATTATTTTTGCACTGTCCCTCTCAAAGTGGGACAGGTGGTAACCCTAAAGTCCTACCTTGGCCAATTGAGAAGGTGGCAAACCTATAATAGGTATGCGGTAGCATGACCCATCCGAAGAATGTGGCTACCACAACCCAACTACTCATTTGTAATGCAGGGTCTCGGTTCCCATGTATCAGCCAGACAGAAGCAGAGTGTATGTGGAACACACAAATATGATTCATTCACTGGACAGGCCATTGATTCTGGACAGTCGAATGCCATGCCGTCGCCTAATGGGCAACCATTCCCGATACTGTAGTCATGTAGTCCGATGTGATAGGCATTACAAGGTGGGAGCAGATTGTAAGGGGAACACAATTATGAATGATTCACTGGACAGGCCGCTGATTCTGTACAGTCGAATGCCATGCGGTCGCCTAATGGGCAGCCATTCCCAATACTGTAGTCAGGAGTGGCCTTGGGTCAACTGGTGCCCTAGGCAGAGGGCACACTGGCACCCCCCACCACGCCATCCAGTGCCCCCATCCTGGTCTACCTACACCAAATAAATACTGGTAAAGTGCCCCCACTAAAGCAGCGCCTTAGGCAGCTGCTTAGTTGGCCTATGCCTAAGGCCGTCTATGACTGTAGTAATGTAGTCCGATGTGATAGGTATCACAAGGTATGCCTAAGAGGAACACACGAATATGAATGATTCTCTGGACAGGCCACTGATTCCGTACAGTTGAATGCCATGCTGTCGACTAATAGGCAGCCATTGTTGATACTGTATTAATGCATTCCGATGTAATAGGCATCACAAGGTGGGAGCACATTGTATGAGGTACACACAAATATGATTGTGCCACTGGACAGGCTGCTGATTCTGTACAGTCGAACGCGATGCCATCGCCTAATGGGTGGCCAGTCCCGACACTGGAGTCATGTAGTACAATGTAATAGGCATCACAAGGTAATATTGTGGTCCTCGTTTACACCCAGGGGTGTGAGTGACAGATGCAAGCACCAATGCCGGTGCATTAGCAAGTGCGGGATCAAGCGGGTGTAAGCATGTTTGGCTACCAGTATGCGAGTATTGCATTGGTTAAGCAATGTAGAGGCTAATCGAGCGTAAGCGGCTGTAACCAGAGGATATCATACAGAGCAGTCATTCAACAGTATTGGAATGTATCCCATCATGTAGATGTACATGTGAGTGTTTATGTCCAGCATATAGGTACATACATATATAGAGATGTATCATGGACATACCATGTGGCAACAAAGCATTACAAATGAATGAAACAGGAAACACCAGCGACGCCTGTATTATGTAGTGGTGTTGCTTTATGTGATCACAAGACTCCATCAGACAGACATATAACAGTCATACAAGCAAATAGTTGTACATTGGCCATATACATCACTCTGTGCATGTGATGTACATTAACACAACAGTACCTGTCCAATCATGTGTGAACAGTACTCCTGCAATGTGCTGTGTGCAACATCATCATCATGATAAAGGTAAATGGGGTAACCATAGAGGGACCTGTAGTGTTTTGTGTACAATGGGGTTGTCTTCCTCACATGTACCTGGAACATGTAGCAGTGATGTGCATACCAGGACCGTGCACCTGAGGGACAGTGGTGAGAATAACAGTAGTTATGTTATGATGCATTTTACAAAGGTTTCATGTGTCCAGTAAGCATGTGTGTGTAATGGACAGCTATGTACAGGGCAGATGGTGTCCTAGGAGTCGAATGGCCTTATGTGTTCATAGGTTAGGGTCAGGTGCTGGGAAAGAGTGTAGGTATGGCCATGGAGGATAGGTAGGAGCATAAAAATGACAGCATACAGGGTTAATATATGACACATGTGGGGGGAATACACCCTGGATGGGAATGGGTTTTCGGCATTCAAAAGCCCATGGGAACAGTGGGACAAAGGTCTCCAGCCATGGGCAACTGCCACTGCACCTACACAGCTGCAAAGGAGGCAGTACTGGGGGCTGTCAAGGAGGGGCAGTATCACCCTGTAAATGTGACTCTCTGCCCTTGAACTGGCGTATCTGGCTTTGTAACCCTTTAGGGAGCCACCTATACAACATGTCTGGGACTGCACGACAGCAGATATGTACCTGTCTGGTCCCGCTCCCAAGGGGGACATGCTCCATCCTCAGTGGTGGTACCACCAGAAGGTGGTGCAGAGCCAACAGAGGTTGATGTTAATGGCTGGGCCCCAGATGTTCTAGTGCCCAGTGCCATGGTCAGCTGAAGTGGGACAGGAGGATCTGCCGGGACCTACCAAACCATTCAGCCTATGGTGTTGCATTTTAAACCCACATATGGCTTAATGATAGACAACAGCATACAGGATTACCTACGACAGTATGCATAGATATCACTAGCAGCCCAACACAACAGATGGTATACATTTGCAGAGGGAGCACATCACATGAATATGTACCGCATGGCAACTGTACAATGTGTAGTAGATGTGTGACTGCAGCTATTAACAGTTGCCCATCATTGGCTTGTCACTGGGAATCCCACACAGTGTCAGTCATACCTCTGTTTCATGTGACACATGTCCAGTCAGGGATGCGATGGCAGTAACACATCCCTATCATCATGTACTGTCTGCAGTCCCCACACCATGCTTCTGCTGTGCACAGAAGTGTGTTCAGTGTGTAACACAGGAAACAAATGGTTGCACACACACACACTGTCCTGTTCACAGATGGCCCTACAGATGTGGGTTCCCTCATGAACAGAGTAATGTCATGTCTGTATTTTAACATGCAGAATAGCCATTACCACACACATGTTAAACAAGCAGTAGTCTCGATGCAGCATAGCTACACTTACATGCTGTAGTTGTGTGGCACATCACCCTCCTGTCATTAGGCTATTTCCCACTGTGGAAAATGATTGAGGTACATCCAGATATCATCTGCGATGCCGTGTCAGAACACCACATCCAGGTACCACTCACAGTGACTGTCATGGCCAGATAATAACATATTTCCCTAGATAGTGCACTGTGTTTATCATGCGGATGGCTATGGGAACACCATCACAGCTGTAACACATGCAATCAGCTAGAGGAGGTCTGCAATAGGTGCAGAGGCCATCACCTGACCATTTCCATCTGTTACAATACACATGCTGCTGCTGTGCAGGTGCACACCTTCACATCCATCAGAGAGTGTGTGTGGGAGACAGGCAATGTATACCAGTGAAGGGCTTGGAGACTTAACCATAAGCGTCATCTGCCACACACTGAATAGTACAGGGGCAAACCCCTGACTACTCATTACTATTACATGTGCATGACGTTACTACATGTGCCACAGAGGAGGAATGTTGCAGTGCTGTAAGAACATGTGTGTAGGTGAGTGACTGCCATCTGCAACAGATATAGTAGACATACATTAGGTGTGGCACACGTCAGTCCATGTGAACGGATGCCATTGTCACCACAACCATACTCTAATGGGCATGCATTGACACCTTTGCCAGGGCGGCAAATACACAATGTAGCTACTTAGTTTGCCACACTGCAGTAATGCACAGGACCACATGCACCACAGGAGATGTCTGGAGGTTCTGTGGGCTAAGGCATGTGAACATGCTTGACAACTGTTGGTATGCCAACGAGGTTTATACTGGGAGTGACTGTGGTTGGGAGCATCACAACCCACATGCAGACACAGGGTGCCAGTACTGTCATGCAGGTATTCATTGCTCCATGGGTGTGTAGAGTTTGGCTGTGCAAGATGGCTGTACAAGCCTGGGTGAGGGGTAATCCTTGCCATCGTGTCATCCAACAATGGTGTGCAGTGCAGGAGTGTAGTGTCTGCAATGTCCCACACAGATGGGTACTGCATTATCTGGCCTGACATCCTGGTTGCCAATGTGTAGGGCCATACCTTTGCAATGCATGCCATGTCTGTCTTTGATAGTCCTTCACATGGACATTGCCTGGGATGTGTATGTCCCACGATACTGTACAGTGACATGTACAGGTGTACCTGGTTTGGCAGACACATGTAGTGTACACAGCCTGTTATACCCCGATATGCCAATACTGGCCTGGTGTGGTGAAACCTGCTTATAGTGAGCAGGTCAGCCCTGCACCTGCATGGATAGAATGGAGAGGTATTCCATGGTGTCAGTGGCATGGGTCCTTACAGGGCACATGTGTACAGCATTATCTGATGACACCACATATGTTGCAGCCATTCAGTGTGGAACATAGTGAAGGCACAATGTCCGCGTATATGTGCCTATTGTACCGCTGTACAGGGTGCCATGTCCTCTGCAGGCCACTGTAGTCACACCATGCCTACTGTCTGCCCTCAATGTGCATGTTACTAGCAACATAGTGGGATATCCTAGGCAAGGTTGTATGTGCATGGCAAATGGGTGCGGGACATATACCGGGTGCTAGTAGGGATGCATACTTAGTTCACCAGCCCTTTTGCCAGATGTATGGGTATGGCTTGCTCCCACAGTGCCATGGCTGACTGACAGCTGTCCTCCTTGTGAGGTGGCCACTGTGTCATAAGACGGATACTATATAGGAAAACTACAAAACCCGCTCCCAAACATGTCCAGTGGTAAGACAATCACGGCCACCTCTACACAGGCTCTGACAGACAAACACACACTTGCCATGTCCTGTATACAAACCCCTACAGTATCACACTGCAGCAACACGCGTTTAGGGCACATGCTACAGCGAATACTACAAAGCCCTGTACTTTTCTCACGCAGGCAGACACACATACACACACAGTTGGTATGTCTGGGATTAGAACACTGATCTAACTATTTTACTACACTACAGCATTACGCAGCCACAGAATGCGCTACCGAGATTACTGGTACACAGCACTCCCAGAGGTGTATTTGTAGATGGGTGACATCATCGGCCTTGCTAACGGTGGGTATATGAAATGTAGGGAGTGTGAGCAGTATAAAGGTATTACTCAGTCTTCAGGCAAACGGACACACACACACACACACACACACACACACACACACACACACACACACACACACACACACACACACATACAGCAAGTGTGGGGCTAGAACACCGACCTAACTACTTTATTATACTACAGCATGATGCAGTTACAGAACATGCTACCGAGATTACTGGGACACAGCACTCCCAGAAGTGTATTTGTAGATGGGTGACATCATCGGCCTTGCTAACGGTGGGTATAAGAAATATATGGAGCATGAGCAATATGAAAGCATTACTCAGTCCTCAGGCAAACGGACACACACACACACACACACACATACACATACACATGGCATGTGTGGGACTAGAACCCTGACCTAACTACTTTATTACACTACAACATTACGCAGTTACAGAACACGCTACCGAGATTACTAGAACACAGCACTCCAAGAGGTGTATTTGTAGATGGGTGACATCATCGGCCTTGATAACGGCGGGTATAAGAAATATATGGAGTGTGAGCAGTATAAAGGTATTACTCAGTCCTCAGGCAAACGGGGACACACACATACACACACACACATGGCAAGTGTGGGACTAGAACACCAACCTAACTATGTTATTATACTACAGCATTACAAAGTTATAGAACGCGCTACAGAGGTCATTGGGACACAACGTTCCCAGAGGTATATTTGTAGATGGGTGACATCATCAGCCTTGATAACGGTGGGTATAAGAAATGTATGGAGCGTGAGCAGTATAAAAGCATTACTCAGTTCTCAGGCAAACGGGGACACACACACACACACGGCAAGTGTGGGACTAGAACACCAACCCAACTACTTTATTACACTACAGCATTATGCATTTACAGAATGCGCTACCAAGATTACTGGAACACTCCCAGAGGTGTATTTGTAGATGGGTGACATCATCGGCCTTGCTAATGGTGGGTATAAGAAATGTATGGAGTGTGGGCAGTCTAAAAGCAATTTAGAGTCCACCAGCAAATGGGGACAGATATACACACACACAGACACACACGCCAGTGGCGGGTACGGAACACCTGCCTATTTACAGATTACTATTACATTACTACATACTTACGAAGCGCGCCACACAGACTACACATGTCAAGGCTGTCATTATGACCATCTGGGAATGCGGACATCAACAAGGATGCTGGCAATTAAGATGTACATACCTGTGAACCTGTGTGTTTAAAGTAGGACTCCATCCTGACCTGGAGTATGCCCATCTGTGGAATGGATGACTACTACCACGATACAGGGTTACAATGGCCATGCCCATACACAGAGGCACATAACCGACACAAGGTGTCACTGGGCATGCTCACACACTTAGTAGCACAGGGCTGTTCGGAATGCACTATGTGTCCATCTACACAAGGATATACTGGGAATGCTCATACACTTAGTAGCACAGGGGGCATGCTCACACACTTAGTAGCACAGGGCTGGTCAGAATGCACTACTATGTGTCCATCTACACAAGGATATACTGGGCATGCTCATACTCCTAGTAGCACAGGGCTGACTGGGATACACTCTGATGCTAAACACAGAGGGCCACAGTGGCCATGCTATTACGGGTAGACATAAAGAGCACATTGTAATGGGCTGTGGTGTTAGTAGTTGTCATTGTTAACAGGAATGCTGCTCTACATATATTTGACACTGGTCTTTTACACAACATCAGCTGTCATTCTGGGATGACATGGCTGATAGTAGGCAGGTGTTTGTCACATATCACATGCATCCATGATACAAGGGAGTGTGATATTACCCAAGTCGCATCCGCCCGCACAGTGCCATTCCAAGGCAAATGTCCTAAACACAGGTTAACTCCCATACACCTACAGGACAACTGCATTGTTTTCTTATGCTAAACAGTGCTAGATGTGTAGCGTCCATATTCACAGCTAGTCACTGTAGATCCAACAATGGGGAGTACTGACATCTTTGCAGTGAGGAACACCTGGCTGATGTCCCTGTAGTGCACAATAGCCCTACCACCATATACCTCAGAACCTAGCACTACCACCATATACCTCAGAACCAGACATATGGGTCATAACACAGGTATTGACAGCTCCAGGTGGTGTACCCACATACATAAAGGCCACTCACATGTACTGACCGGTCTACCCATGAAAGGCATCACAGATGAGCCATGTGCAGGACACAGTGTCACATGCTGCATTCTAGGATGTAAACTGCAGACACCACCATGCCCTCGGACACCAACCCGCAACCATACATGTTGTATGACATAGACGAGTACACCACCATGTGACCCTTGACCTGTGTACTGTACTAAGCTCTACATCAACTGTAGAGAGTACACATGTACTGACACAGTTGCATCATGTGTTATGCAATGCAATGATACCACTGTCTGTGACCTGGTCAGCTGTACACATACCAGGGGCCCTTGGTACTTTCCACCATTAGCAGATGTCTGTTGCTGTACACCAGTACATATCCTCATGTATGGATATGACATACGTGTACCTGCCCTGGGTATGTGCATGCCACACACACAACATACCTGTAAATAGCATAGCTGTTGTAGTCCTTTGTGCAAACAGGTGGCTACAGCCATTACACACATGCACATGGAATGTAGGTCCATGGCTGCTGAATGCTAACAGTACATACGGTGTGATATCAATGTTGACAGAGGTAACATCCTCTCTGTACTGGTCACCCATCATATCATGCAACAGTCCATGTGTCATCTATGTCATTACACATATTCACTAATTGCAATGCCTACAAACATGACCAAATGTCAGGATTGTAGGACCTACACACATGTACATGTAGTGTTGTGCGTTCAGATAACATGCGTGTGCAGTTGCTGATGTATGCAGGTGGTGTGTATCCTTGTACGTCATGCAGCTGCAATGCAGCCACAACATTGCCAACTGTATATGGTGATATGCTGAATGTACAGAAAGATGTACCACAGGTATGGGCAGATTTGTTGAAATAACTAAGTGGTGGGGCATCTTTGCAGATGTTTGCTGTGGACAGCTCACAGGTGTGTCACAAGCGGTCCTACAATACCCTGTGTAACTGGTAAGCAATGGTTTCATTAATTGAAGGACATAACACACAACTTAGACAGCGGTCAGGGTGACAGCGAAGGTAAATCACTTGACACCTGTTAATAGATATGACGTCCCTAGTGCATATATCAGCACTGTTGGCACAGGAAGCATCAGTACAGTTTGTAACACATGCAATACTGCTGTATGTCTGACATACATAACATGAGCTAGGCAGGTCTGAGATTCACAGTACTGGCATGTGTGGTTGTGTGTGTGTCCATATATGTCAAGTATTGTGGGGAATACATCTCAATTGTTACTCACTCTCCTGTATACTAGTGTACACATCTGTACAGACTGCACTGTAGAAAGCAGGACATAGGCAGGGACGTGTATCTCACACATGTGATGTATCTGTATGTACATGACATAGGTGTATTAATTACTGAATGCCAGAGTGTGTGCATGTAGGGCTGACTGGTCCCTGGGGTGAGGATGTATGTTACCATACTGAAATGATAAGACCCCTCCCACCATCCAGGTGATGCATTCTGCTATCTGTGTTGATGTCCCCGATCTTAGGCCGTACTGACTACCCGTACATGTGTATTCTCTGTGGCTCATCATGTAGGTGCGCAGTACTGTAATGATGATTTGCACATAGGCACTGGTCCTCATCCCACCAGTAGCAACTGTGTGCAAGTGTGGTTTACTGTGTTGGTGAAGCTGTGAGTGTGTGTCTGTGTTACAGTGTCACTGAATACATGTGTGCCAATATCTGAGTGTGTGGGTGCAGTTGTGTGTTGGCATCCTGTCATGGGAACGTGTATTACTGATTCCCATTGAGGCATCACACTTCCCACTGGCCACTACCCTTGTAATCAGCTAGACCACTCTCTTACCTCACCACTCCATGTAACTGTACCTGTGATGTCACCCTTTATGGATGTCACGTCTGTGGCCACAGTAGCTTAATACACAGCTATCATGCTCGTGGAATGGTAGACGTGTTTGCAATGTGGAACATTCTCACTGGTATGTGGCAGCTACACAGTGCATGCTGGTATATTCATACATACCTGTGAGCAGTCCACATTGACATACGGGACAGTTACCTGCAAACACTGACATCCACCAGCACGTGCAAGTAGACCTGAAGAAGGACAGCAGAACATCATGACTAACATGCATTTACTGTTGTTACACAAGACACATACTGTTAACAGTATTGTACACCTGTACTACATGGTATATCTGCTGCCTGTCAACAGTCCTCAACATTTTCAAACTACACATATCATCCTAGTCTGTTCACCCTGTGCATCATACCATATGAACATGTCTCTGCACTGATGGTGTGGATGTCAGGGATGTAGCACAGGCATCATCATATGCACAGGGTGTTAATGTTTGCCAGAGGCCTAGGCTGCACCATTAGATGACATCATGTGTGTGGGTTTGGGCCTTTGATCTAATTGGGCGTGTGTGGATGTTATGCATGTGTGTGTTGCGGTGCACTACATATGTGTGTGTGTGTGTGTGTGTATGTCTGCACACAGTTCTCCCATGTGTCTGGCCTACACAGTGGTATTATTGACAGCTGCAGACTGTACAGGTGAGGTTTTACAATTCACGGTGTCCAGCCATGGACATGTGACCTGTGCCTGCCAAGGGTTGCACATGGGCACTACCAGACATAGGTGCAGATTGGGTACTGTCTGATGTCACTTGTCCACTGGAACCATGTCCCTGTTGGGCCCACTCTGGGCCATGTGCACATGGCCTGCTGTGTCGTGGTGTGGACAGCACAGCACCAGATGCACTGTTGCTGCTTCCGCCACTATGGGAGCGGGCATGCGATGTAGCTCATACACATAGACCTGATACAGGTGATGTAGCAGGCCTACGTCCACGTGACTGATGCCTCACTCCTACCAGATGTTCCAACACAGACAGCTCAAGCTCATGGATTGTCATGCAACGGTCAAGGACTCCAACCATGTCACCCAGCTGTCTATCCAAAGCATCAGCAATCTGCTGTTGAGCATTTACCATTGCCTGGATGCTGTTGTTTAAAGAACAGGCAGCAGCCCTCTGTAGCATCTGATCTTCTCTGTTGCACCATTCAGCACGTGCCTGTGTCTCCATTACAGCCTGAAACATGCATTTGGTGACACCAGTTGCTGCGCTCTGTCACGCAGGAGCATGTTGGCCAGAGGTCCTCCTACGAGCAGCACTGGCCACGTGCCTGTGTGGGGCACCACCAGTAGTTTGGCTGACACCATGGTGTGCAGGCACACCTTCCATAGCCCCCACACTTTCTTGTTCCAAGCTACCACGCACCAACTGTCCTTCCTCTATGGCCACTGGTGATGGGGTATGTGCAGGTATGGGATCTGTGTGCGGGGATGAGGTGGATATAGATGGAATGGCAACCAATGGCACAGTTTCAGCCCCTGACAACTCTGCCTGTGTCCCAATCATATGTTCATCATCACTGCTAGAGTCTGTGGGGACACTAATATCTGATGTACTGCAGGAGGGCAATGCACATACATCATCTTTGAGGGCAGACAAGAACTGTACATTACAATCTATACAACAGACACACACACACACACACACACACACACACACACACACACACACACACATGTGATATGACAGAAGGCATGCAACATGCATGTGATACGGCAGAAGGCATGCAGCACAGACAATAATAGTGGTAGTTATAATACATCCCTAGGTTGCACACAACAGCATGCATGTGTCATAGCAGACGGCATGCAAATTACACAGTCATAGTAGTGGTTAGCATACATCCCTGTGTTACACCATGTGGACCAGCACAGGTTAACAGTACACCTGCCTGATGTGTGGCATATGACCTTGATAATCACATGTAGTATGACATGTGATCTGCTGATGTGTGCAATGACATGCATACATGTTTAACACAATGGTGTCCTGTCAAATATACAGTGGGGCAATGGTGTACCAATTCAGTGTTGTCTGTCCACCCTACAGATATACTGCAAATTTAGCTGATGTGCATGGCCATTGCAGGGAATCATGAGGCATCTCTAGTGCTATACAGTGTGAGTTACAGACAGGGTTCATAGCCATGACTGTGTTCAGATACAATACATATATACTGTGGAATGTGACCCACATCACTGAGGTGTATACACACTAAACCATGATGTGGAAGTTGTGACACAGGTCACTGATGGGTATACGGATGACACCCCTGCACATCTGCAACCATATTGCTGCAGCCTGGCAACTATGGCCAGACATGGCGAACACGTCAGTACACCATGTCCCACATGACATCTGTCTACCACACACACACACACACACACACACACACACACACACACACACACAAAGAGCTAGTATGGCATTTATGTCCTACACCAGCAACAGGAATGTACTGTATCTGTGGCCTGATGTGGATACTGTACAGGTTATTGCTGTCATGTTGCAACACCCTCAGGATGTTCAACACATCTGATGTGGTGGATTGATGTTACTGCTACACAAGATGTGCACAGGCCTGTAGTATGTCCAGTGTTCCACATGTACGTTATGACCATTATACAATGGCCATGGTTGAACCATGTGTAGCCATTGTATGACAGGATGTACACACAAGCACAGCACATCTACTGTGTGTGTTGCTCCATGTCTCTGACCATCCTCCATTGCCATGTGTGCACATGTGTTGCCCAAATTATTGTGCTGGGCATCTATTTCACATGTCTGTGTTGTCCCATATGACATATATGCTCCACTGACAACAGGGTTATGCAGATAAATGGTGGTATGTGGGATATGTTTTCAGGTTAGGTAGGCAGTGTAGCAGCCAGGCCAATAGATGACATGGACATGTCAAGATAGCACATCACATTGTGTGACAGTCATAGCAGAGCTATGATCCACACCAGTGAAACCTGTGTGCTGGCCATACTCCAGCCCACTGTGTAGTACTGTTTGTATTCACCACATGTGTAGATTAGATCTGTTGTACATCCATGAAGTGAACAGCACCTCCACCATTGTATGCACAGGTATCAACACATCTGGCAATCAAGTTTGTGAGGATTCATGTCGGTGAGATGATTCACCTAGTTTGCAAGTGTTGCACATGGGTAGTCATTGTGATGCATTGCAGGTCAGACTTGTGTATTGTGACAGGACCATACATTATGTGTGCATGTTGTGAATAGCCACATGGCAGATAGATTTGTGCATTATGGTTCCTGATAAATAATAACACTGTCATCTGCAACGGGCTGCTGTCGCAGCGGAACACCAGAGGTACCTAATAGGAGTAACACAGCAGTATGAGCATAATCTTCCCCTGTATAAAGGCTACAGGGAGCAATATGCATATCATATTCACCAGTACATTAGACTATACTATGGTGTATGCACATGTGTACATACACAGAGTAGCATACTATAGTATGCGTGTATACATGCCTTGCATATGATGTTACATTAGATATTGCACAGTGACCCATGCAACTATATGGAATATAGTTGTTATAGGTGCAGTACTGACTTACCAGGCAACTCCAGGCTCAGTGGTTGAGAGACACCCACATCCACAATATCAGCCAAGGCTTGTGGCTGTGGTTCTGCAGGTGTCCCCAGGTTGGCCAGTAGCTCCTCAGTACGTGTGAGTGGGGGCTGGGTTGGTGGTCCACCACCTGCTGCACCGTGTTCCATGGCGATTGCATTTGCACGCTGTTTCACCCATCTAATGAGGTCTGTACAGTGTCTGCGCACCTGCTGGTATGTGCAGTTGTGGCCACCCACATCATTAACCCTCCTGCAAAGTTCCATCCACAGGGCGTCCCACTCCTGCGCATCCTGTGGCACATAGCTGAACAGGATATCATGATTGTTGAGTAGGTATGGGATGAGGGCCTCATCCTCCAAGCATGTAAAAGGGGGAAGCCTTGCATGTGGAATACCTGGAAGATATAATGATGGAGACAGATCACAGTAACTCACAGAGACATAAAGAGCTACAGCTGAACATACACGTGTATCGCATTAATTCAGTTTAAATAGTTGTATTTGCAAACCTACATGACACTGACGTGTTTGTGTCACACACATGTGACACTCAATGTTGAGTGGATATTATCACCATATATGTGTGTGTGTGTCACCTGATTACATTGATCATATTCCATGTGGTTGCTGTCTTGATGTGGGCATGTCTGTTTGCCTGTACTGGTGTTCCTACCTATCAGCACATGGCTGTATGTGTCCACATTAATGCAGTTGACCTTGATGCAGTGTATATGTCACATATAAGGACTTACACTGCCTTAACAGACATGATCTGTGACCCTGCAGACATGCTCACATAAGGTTTTACATGTACGTGTTCTGCCATGTACATCTACATGGCACTGTATAGTGATTCAACATCCTGCCATGTATCACATGTGCACATGTGATAGACATGGGACACTGGCTAGCCAGATGGTATTTGCAGGATGGATATCAACTATAGCATGTACAGTCAAAGTCAACTAGTGGGCTATATGCCATGGGCCATGTATGAATCTAGGATGAAAGGTTACCTGGCAGTAGCCGACAGGTGGGTCTGTGGGGCCAGGCGAAGAAGTGCCACATTACTGATCCACAGGGTTAATGATACATATACCATGCATTACCTTGCGGTCATCACACCATGTCTGAGAGGGGAGCGATGTGCAGCTTTGACGGACAGGAATGCATAGTATGGCAGGACTATGTCAAGTGTATGGGACAAGGATCTGTCCAGCATGTGGTAGGTGGATGTCCATGAAGTATGTGTTTGAGATCAGGATGAGTACGTGTAGCATGTCCAACATCACTGGGTTGGACATGGATTTATTCAGGGTATGCATCATGCTACATAGTGGAGATGGGGAATGGGAAGGCTGGTGTAGGCCATCTGCACATGGCCAATACCCCTTAAAGGAAATATGTGATCTGATATGGGTCACTTGAGTGTTCTGTATGGCTGGACAATGATCTCTATATCCATGAATGGCACCCTATAATTATTAGGGTTGCCACATATGACTACCTGACAGGTGTGTTGACGTAGCTATCACAGGAAAGACAACTTCACAGCTGCATCCCTCACACACACGTGTCCATTATGTTGATAGCTGCCTAGGTGGTAGTTCATGGGTACAGGGTTATTAACATAGGGGTGACAATGTGAGTCAGCTATTGCTCCTAGGTCATAGTCATTCACATACTTCAATAGGCAGATGCCTTCTGTTTGTCTGTGAGGTATGGAATACAATGAGGGGGAATAAAATTCATTAACCCTGACATACTGTAGCTGCCACTGGTGTGATGATCACATATTATTCAGACACCTTCTGTAGTGTTGGTTCTGCCAGCAGTCCTGTTGCAAAACACTCCTGTGACATAGGAATGTACATCTAGTATACCGAGTGTAGGTGGTACACAGTATGGGTGATGATGTCCTATGACTTGGCAAGGTTATGATATGTGGTGTGACATCAACCATACTGTCATCTACATCTGTACTGCTGACATCACTTAAGTGATCAAGGTTCATGGCCTTCCAGACCAGACTCAGCAGGATAGTAGTAAAGTACTTCCCATTATAAGTTGTGTCTCCCCCTTTGTGGGTTGTGATATCTGTTGATGTGCACCATTCAGTGTGTACACAACCTGACATGGAGCCATGTTTTACATGATGTGTACGTGGAGAGCATCTTGTTTTGCCATATGTGTATGATACAACCTGTGAGGTGGGCAGGTCCCATGCAGACTGAGTGCAGCTTGTACCTGCATAGTTGTGGGTACATGGGCCCTGTGGTGTACATGGATATATGCTTGTGTACCTGTTGGGGGGAGGGGGCGGTGTGTTTATATTATCCTAGACCCTATCTGGATTGCTTATTCATGCTAAGCACTTGTTCAGGACTTGCAAACACTATGTAAGCTAATAATTACTATAGCACTCAATCTTCCTCATTACCTACAGGTAAGGGTGAACAGGTTTTGTACATACTTTTTTCACTTGTGTAGAGTAATGTAGCTCTTGTACTCACTTTCCTCACTTATCTAGATGAATGTAGTTCTATATTCAGGCATGTCCAAGAGTCCACTGCCTTTGTTCTCACCTGTCTATCTGATGAATCTGGACATCTTGAGGCAATGTACACATTGCCTCATGTACACAGACAAGACTCTCTGTCTACCACCCAACACTACAACCTGTGAGAGATGCACTCATCTAGCCAAACTGGAGGTAAAGGTCTCTCCAACCAAACCTGACCCTGACTGTCATGTGGAGAAGGTACACAGTCGCACAACACCACACTCATCACATAAGTCTCACTGAATCTACCCCACCATTAACTGGGAAAACTACTCGTGTACCAACACATTAGCTCAACAGTTTCTGGAATTCATAAACACCAACGCCCTGACTCACCATTTCCACACACCCACCAGGGGCAACAATATCCTAGACCTAGTCATTACCAACATGAGTGACTGGTGCTCCACACGTGAAGCCAACTCCTCATTGCTCCGATCAGACCATGTGCTGAACACCGTTGATATCCACATCCCGCACCTACCCCCATTAAGGGAACCACAGTATACTATGTCTACAAGGCCAACTACATGCTTCTTAAGACAGATGTGGTGGACGTCATGACACCCATGCAAATGGACAGTACTGTTACAACTGCTAAATACTACACAAATGCACTCTATAAGCACTTACAGGAGTGCATGGCTTGTGCTATCCCAAACAGAACCTGGATGCTATACTCCTAATTAACTAAACCAATCTGGTGGTCCCCTGCCATAAACATATTGTACTCCAGGAGGAAGACACTCTTGCAAACGAGAGTACAATACCATGCATGTAGGAGATCCCTGGCCAGCCTCAGTAAGAAGGTGAGATTTCTTATAAGATCCTCCAAAGCTAGCTACGAAAACTATAATGCAACTAATACCAACAACAACCACAAAGCATTCTATAGCTATGTCACATATCTCAATGTCAACAACCAGATCTGCTCTGAGTTACAGCACAAAGGCACGAACATTACAGAAACAATTGATATTGGCAACATCCTGGCAGATCCCTCTCAAAGCTGCACATCCTAAAGACAATATCACAGCATCCATGGGACCGGACAACATCCCAGGCTGCATTTTACATGAACCTCAGATCGTACTGTCTCCCCACCTACGCACCTTGTACAATAATAGCCTCACATCGGGCATAGTGCCCCCTGAATGGCGAGCAGCAACAGTTATCCCACTCCACAAAGGTGGTGCCACAATGGACCATGGGACCTATTTCCCTATAGGCCTGACTAGCTTGGTCTGCAAGGCTATGGTGCACATCATGGATCACTGTCACAGAGACATTGGGTACCTCCCAACCTTTGACCCCTCCCGGTTTGGCATTATTAAGGTTGGACCATGCCTCCTAAACCTGGTGGACTTCTTAGAGACAGTTACCAAGGCATTAGATGAGGGTAAGGAGGTCCAAACAGCCTACCCAGATCTCTCATAGGCTTTCAACACCATTCCTCCTTCTGGTATTATCAACATACCCACCCGCCTGAACATTAACCCTTACGTCATGTGATGGCTTGCAAAGTGGTTCATGGACAGAACCCACACAGTGGGAGTTGCATACCCTAGGTCTGACTGTATACCAGTTACAACTAGGGTACCCCAGGGCTCAGTCCTAGGACCCCTCATATTCAGTATATACTTCTATGATGTACAGATAAGCACTGGAGGGCTTTGGCTGAAAAGGTTTGCAGATGACTACAAACTAGGGAACATAATTGTTTCCCCAGCTGTTACAGACACCCTCTGGAAGGGTTGCACTGAGACTGATGCCTGGTGTTAATATCATGGCATCAAGCTGAATGCCTAAAAGTGCATAGTCATCCCCTTTGGATATAACTAATTACCCGCAGACTACCACATAGGTGCTAGTCTCCTACATACAGAGAAGGTAATACGGGATCCAGGAACCCCAGTAGATAGCAATCTCTCCTTCGATACCCATAATGACAAGGTGGTTAGAATATCCTTCTACATGGACCCGCTAATCTCTAATGGGTTTGCATCCAGATCAGAGGGGCCATTGTGACTCTACACATATCATATTAGACCCATTAAAGGATACAATACCCCATTTGGGATATACCTTACAAGACAACTGCAACAGCTTGGAAGACCACACCAGTACCACACCAAGAGGATTACTGACCTCAAACAGATGACCTATGCAGCCCAACCTAAAAATCTCCAGCTGTACTCAGTTGCATACCGCATACTCACAGGTGATCTCTGCTTGACATACAAGGCCCATGTCCAACCCTGTATTGCTGGATATGCTCCACCTAAACAGAAGCCCCATGAGAGCCACATGCTCTAGTGATATACACCTAACCACACCGATGAGTAGGATGTGATGGACAGATAGATTCCTGACCCAGACACTCCCTATGCTTTGAAACATGATTCCAATGTACATCAGGCAGGGCCCCTCATGAGCACTCTTCAAGGGAAACTTTGACATGTGGATGGGAGACAGACATGTACCCTGGGGATCACTGCAGTGGCTCTGCTGGACAAAGGCACAGGGAACTATTGGCTCTGCCATTCAGAGGCACAGGGAACCAACCTATGGGGGTGGCAAAAGCCAACACATGCTAGCTACGCTTACAGATACCCTTGGTAAGACAGCCTAGTACCTACCTCTGCACATATTACATGTCTTATGTGCATGGATAGTTAAATAGCTCTTCCATTTTACTTTGCTATCATGCTGATAAATTGTCGGCTCACTAAAAGACATATGTATCCTGTTATTGTGTATTGTAAATGCCAATTGACATAACTAATGTTTGCCTAACATTACAGTAATGCTATGTAGCTTGTAATACATATCTGCCTACAATACTGTACATTACACAGTTATTGGCACAAATATCCCACAATACAAATCATACTTGCACAGTGGCCCAACCTTCCACATGTTATTCTCTGTAATACACTCATACATATGGCTACAGTTACAATATATCAACATATACTATCCCCTGTTATAGCACATACGTGTTGGACCAGCCCTGCCACTGACATCGGCTGGTGAGGAGTATTTCTGTTCAAAGCCCTTATATAGCATCCCTTGTGGTGTATGCGGTGTTTGCCTTGTGACCTACAGCAGTACACACAAATACTGCAAGTGTTACTATGCTCAACAATACATCACTACAAAATAACTGTTTCCACTATATGGATTGTGTGCACTTTAAATTCTACAAAAATAGTACTACATACACAGACATACTGAATCTTCTACATACCTTATTAGTAACCCGAGTTGTCATTAACTGTTGATTCAATCCTTTTTGGTTTGTGTTTCAATGTTCTTTGTAACATTCTGCTGGTATATACGGATGGTTTGAATGTGTGATAACACATCCCTTTCTAGTTACATACCGGTAACGTGGTATCCTGTCCACCAATTGCTGTTCCAAAGTAGTTAATTGGATACACATCAGCTCTGCAGCTACTCCATTAGCTGATACCATGGCAACAGTGGTGTATAAGTGAGTACTCCTTTTGGGTGTTGTCCGTTTCCATTAGTTTTGAGGGAGATGGCCTAGATGTGTTATTGTGATATATTTCAACAGCTATATGGAGACACACAGAGATATATTAGCTTCATGACCCCTGTGGACTGTGTGTAATGGCTAGACGATTTAGTTCTACATGTGAGTACAGCTGTTATATTTCGGAACAGTGCTAATTATGCAGGGTTTGTTTGTACCTGATACTTCTGCAGATGTTTAAGTCTGACAAGGATGTTTGGCCAGCTCAAGGCCGTATGGCTATGCATGAACTGTTATGTGGTGTACAGTGTGCTCATCAGACATCCTTGATTTGGTGCACAAGTGTAGCATACTGTGCTGTTACTCACTAATTGCTAACACATCCCGGTGTACGCACAACCCTCTGAAACGGGATTAGTGCAAACAAACCCTATTACATCAGCAGCTCTTCTATTGTATAACAGCAGCTATTTCAGATAGGGTCATGTTAGTCTGTATCTGAAAAGGTATGTTAAGGCTTCTGCAGATGTCATACAGTGTGTGAATGATCTGTGATGTCATTACAGTTTGTACTGTAATATGTTTGGGTGTGGGGGTGATGTTGGTGGGTGTGCTTAGCAGATGCAGGTGTGTAGGAACTGCTTTTATACATAATCGCTATGTGCGTGAGGGTTCCTTCCCTATTTGAACACCTATCCATTTGTGGACTAATACAATGGTAATTGCAGGCTGATTCATTAAGGCACTGTTATGTGGTTCCTGTATAGCATGCAGGTGATGTTAGTCCTTGAATCCTTTCGGTAATACATCTGAATGTAATAACGTGTTGCTACATGATAGCTGTGTATTTCTGTCATAGGTATTTGCAGTCATCATAGTTGTGTTGGTGACTGACCCTCTTTGGCTAGGGTTGCCACCTTTTAATATGGCCATAGTGGGACCTTTTCAGGACACACATCTGATTTTACAGGCCGACACAAACCCACGGTCAGTACAAGGGATAGAATTTTCCTTTCTTGCCTAATTATAAGCTTATTCTTGTAGCAGTTTAGTTGCTTATCCTGTTTCCTGTAACATGTAGATATTTTAGATGCAGAAATAACTATTGTACGCAACTATTACAGTACATATGGGACATAATTATGTCCTACAATTCCAGGACATTTGCCACATTTAATATATTTGGTCAGGATACAACCGCCCAAAGAGGGAGTGTCCCTCGCAAAGTGCGACAGGTGGTAACACTATCATTGGCTCATGTCCATAGCACATACTTGTAATAGTGTATAGGCATATACTTTCCATATCTTTTGTTCATAAAGGTTGGTAGTGGTGGAATGTGTGATTGCTATGGTCTATGTTATACACATATATGAACACTTCAACCACTGTATACGGGAGACCTATGGAATCCCGAAACCACAGTGTTCCGATGCACACAGTACCGGGACCAGACTCCCATAACCCCCATTACCGACATCGACAGTAACTCGCGAAGGTAACATGAACATGGAACACACACATGCACACACAGACACACTGCTACCCAACACATCCAAACAAACCATCCTACACTATGTATGAGCAGGTGGCCAAGCCCCCCTACCCCCCCCATGTAGGTGTCTGCACCCCCCCACACACCACCCCCTACTTTAATATTCTACATCCTAGGTCTCGCGCAAACAGACACACAAAGTTAACCCACAACCACCCATTACAGTCCCCCAAGAACACACACCACACACAGAAAACACACTTACACACACTACAGCCCTAAGAAACACACGTACACACAGTAACCTACCCAAACCGCAACACCAGAAACACTGACTAACTATCCATTAACATCGTGAGATTACACCTCGTGCATCTGGTGTTTCGGTACTGTGATCTTTCGGCCCATAAGCCTCGGGATTATGTGCGTCAGTATGTAAAGCAGTCGGTATGTGATAGATATCCCATTTATATGTACCTCCATGGTTATGTAGATGATGGTAACCTATCTATATATCTACATATCCCCATTTCAGCGGTTGTGTGTTCCAAATGTTTATTATTCTGTGGAGAACTACCTATATATGCAAGCTGTGTTTAAGGTATACTATGTAACATGTACACATCTGTGAAGATTCCTGTCAGGGATACTCCCCATTGTTTGGAACTACATCCATGATTACATTATACAAAACCCCTCAATGACACTCCGGGGAATCCTTGCAGAGTGGGTGGTGAACAGTAGCTATACCCCAGGGATCCCGCACGTGGCTCGGCTCCACAGTGGGACAGTTAGTTGATCGATGGGGTGGCGACAACAGACACATTTTGCCTATGCTTATGAGTGGCCTCGGTGGTTGAGCATGTACCTACCTATGTATCTATGAACCTGTACATACAGTATGGACACATACTGATAGCTTAATTTACTGTTCAGGTATTGACTTACCTTGTGCCAATGGCAGTTGTGTGTAAAATAGTTGAGGGCTACCTATGTAGGATGCACACAGTAGACCACCTATACATGACAGTTTGCAGGTGGTCGTGTGTGTGTGTGTGTGTGCCATCCATGTTTGCTGTGTGTGCAGGTGGAGAAGGGTGTCAGCCCATGAGTGCCTACACTGTCAGTGTGTGTGTTATACGTTCCCTCTTTGCCAAGGCATGGGCATACTAGGCATGCCTCCATCTGCCTACTGGGGCTAGCACAGGGTGTTCGTGGACTGAGTCCCTCTGTGCCTGTGGGTCCCTTGGCAATGGTGGTGGGCTGTCAGGGCCTTCACCATTTTGTCCCTGCTGCAGCTGTTTCTACAGGATCATATTGTATAGCATGGCACATACTATGAAGATGTGGGCACACGTGCCTGGAGAGTACTGCAAGGCTCCACCACATATATCCAAACAACGGAACTGTGACTTCAGCATCCCAAACATGCGCTCTATGATGATTCTGGTTTCTGCATAAGCCTCATTATGGCATTCTTGTGTGTCTGTGTGTGCATTTCTGATGGGAGTCATCATCCACGGTTCCAGTGCATAGCCAGCATCCCCCACCAGATGGCCGTATGGGATGTTCCCCCTGGCAAATACCTGATACAGCTGTGAGGCATGCCAGATGTGGGAGTCGTGATTGCTTCCAGGGCTGTCAGCACACACATCCATGATAATGCCCTGGGGATTGCACATGACCTGGCAGTTGATGGAGGGGAATCCCTTGCGGTTTATGTAGTGCCTACCCTGCTCACCGGGTGGTGACTTGATGTGTATGTGCGTGCAGTCTATTACACCCAGTACCTCCGGGTAGTCTGCCACATGGTGGAAGAGACTCATATTGCTGGCCAACTCCTCCTGCGTTCGAGGGAATTATATGCTCATTGGCATGTGGTAACATGGCATCCAGGAACTGGTGGAGTACCCTGGATGCTGATGCCTGTGAGATCCCCATGATATCCCCGGTTGGCCTTTGGAAGGTACCTGTGGCTAGTATTCTCAAATTACACATACCTTCATGTCCACTGGGATGGGTTTCCCTCTGTTACTTCTGGCTCTGTTGCCAACCATATTCTAAGGGGATCCAGTATCTGCCTGTCTGGGATGACATGATCAACAGACCATGATGCTTTGCCAGAGATGGCCTGCACTGGTCGCCCTTGGGATTCTGCATGCTGGCTAAGGCTCTTGCCACCCCTATAGTGCCTTTTTAGGCAAGGGTCAAATGACAAATTCACCACCATAACAAGTACAAGCATGCAAAATCTGAGGGTAATGCTACTCAATGCTAGAAGTCTAAACCTCAAAATGCATTCACTTGAGGCACTTCTTAAAATGGAGAACATCGACATCTGTGCAGTGACAGAGACCTGGTTCAAGGCTCCAGAGAGCACCCTGCATTACCAGGTTATAATTCATACCACACCTTTCGGCCACCTATCCTGGACCGAAACACTAAAGCCGGAAGCGTGTCCATATTCATTAAGGATATCCACACCTCCAGGCAGGTTGCTCAGCATAATGCATCTGAGATTATCCAAGTGCAACTAACTCTGGGCAAGACCACAATCCTAATTGTAACTTGCTACAGATCCCCCACCATGCACCAGTATTCCCACTCCTCATTTCTTGATACAATGGAAAATATTAGGGTACAACCCAACACCCTCATAATCGGTGATTTCAACTGCCCCAACATTAACTGGGAAAACTACGCATGTACCAACTCTTTTGCTCAATGTTTTCTGGAATTCATAAATTCCAATGCCTTGGATCAACTTATCCACCCCTCACCAGGGGAAGCAATATTCTAAACTTGGTCATTACGAACATGGGTGACTGGTGTTCCACTCCAGAGGTCATTTCCTCATTGGTCAGATCTGACCACAAGCTAATCACCCTAGACATCCACATCCCACCCCCCCCCCCAATTAGGGAAACCACCGCAAAAAATTTCTCCAAAGCCAACTTCACGCTTCTTAAGACAGAAGTGGCAAACGTCACGACACCCATGCATAGAGGTGTAGGGTTTAGTCTCTAGAATGTCAGTTTTCTTTACCTCTTGTTGTGCTGAGTCATTCACAGTACAGACAGCTAAACAGTGATCACACCCCAGGAGTTTGTATGACATTCTGTACAAAGACAGAGTTTTTAGTCTATCAGAGTTGCTAGTGGTACTGAGAATTAAGATATTTGTGGAGAAGTAATGTTGAAGTCTTAAAGCCCATAATTAATACAACAAGAATGCCTTTGGTCCATTCCGTCCAGGAGAATTTGTTTAACAGAATAGGATTTGATAACAGTCCCCAGTTATGAATCATCAGGAAACCTGGTTAGCCATAGTACTTTGATATAGCCTATTACACCAAAGAAATATATATTAAAGAGGGGGTATCTAGGACAAAGCTTTGTGGAACACAATTACTGACATTTTTTTCCATTTGACAGACAGCAGATTACAAGTTCAAAACCCTGTATATGGGTTAATGGTGAGTTTGGAGAATTTGTCAATAATTCTAGCATTTGGGATACAGCCAAAGGCCAAGGTAAGGACTAGGTAAGCAATGCAGACTGTACAATTCTTACCTATGGCCTCAGTAACCCTATCAAAGAACTCAACTAATATGAGTAGCATGATCTGCCTTTCATAAAGCCAAACTGTTGTATATCAACAGAAGTATAGGGTCATCATGCATTACAAAGCCTTGCAAGTAATACCAGTAAGTCTAGTAGGCCTGCAGTTCCCAGGATCAGTAAAAAGACCACCTTTATGCAAGGGCACCACAAGTACCTTTCATAAGCCCTTGGAAATATAACTAGTGGAGAGACTCAGCTGAAGAGCTGGTGAAAGGATTTGTTAAGTGTGACTTTACGCTGCTCAGCATGCATCCAGGGATATTGCCAGGACCCATGGAAATAGGGTTTTTCATTTTGGAAAGTACCAAAAAGACATGATCTAAATTGTCTCGGGGAGGGGTTTGTGTGAGAGGAATGGAGAGAAGATAGTGGGAGGCTGAGTATATGTAGCTGGAAGAGACTTCATCTGAGACTGCCTGAATTAATCTGTCTAAGAGGAAGTAAATGGCATAGCAGTAAGCAGCAATGTCAGTTACCCATTTATTTCTTTATTTCTTTATTAGTTTGTATTTACTACGAAAGTCCAACTGGACAGAAAAAAAAAATTTTAGCAGAGGTCCAGAGAGAAAAGCTTCATAGAGTCTACAAATGTAACATGAATCCATAATGAATGTCATTAAATGCACAGTTGCCAGGGATATAAATGAACTAAACTGTGTAGAATCCAGACTTTAAATATTTACAAGTAGGAAAAAATAATAAAAAAATAATTGTACACAAGTTTTAGTGATAGACAGAAAAGTCAATATATGTTCAGGTGGAGAGAGAGATTAAAAAGTAAAATTCACTGCATTACTAGGCTATACTATATGAAGTTGGGTGGATTAGAAAGTTTTAGTATAGTACAGTAGAGACAATGCAAAAGATTTAGTAGTGGTTACATTTTGTTCTTACATGAAAAAGTGGTAGTGGTGTTTGTATTATTTTCTGCTAATGAAAGAAATGCACTGGGAAGAAGCTGAGTGTCAAAAAGAGAGCAATAAGAAATTAGGAGTGCAAAGGAAGAAGAAGATGAGAGACAGGGTAAGGAAATATTTTTTAGTTTAATCAAGAATGCTAAAATAGAGTTATTAAATTGTGAGGGACAATAATTACTGAGTACAAGTATCCAAGTACAGAGATATTGGTACAGAAATAGCGGACATGGAAAGGGATACAGACAATATTTACAGGTAGTTTAGTAGAACCACAAGAGTCAAGTTTAGTTACCATGCAGCAGTCAGAAATGATATTAAGTTATGGGAGGCTACCCAGGAGCTGAGCAAAAGCAAAGCCGATATCTAATAGGTGTTTCCAAAGATCACTTGTGAAGGTGAGGAGGTTATTAGTTGCCATCTCTGATAGTAGGATTGTGTTCCATAGTTCAGTGACTTTACTGTGTACAAGGCATCTCTTGCTTAGATATTAGACTTGTGAGACTTCTAAAAAGTAGCTTGTCTTATGAATATAATTGTCTTGATTGAGCAAAATGCTGAATATATCTTGTCAGGTTTTGGCATATTTGTGGCTTGTGTACTATATTGTGGGATACAATTAGCAGAGAGTAGTTGAGGTAATAAGGCAATTCAAGGCAGTTTACTTGTTTTAGGACAAGTCTGGCCTATAAGGCAGACTTGTTGCAAACATTGGCAATTTATTGTGGCATTGTTTTAGTTTAGATGGAAGTTTGGCATGGACATTTGTCAGGACTGGATGGCCATATGTTATGGATGGTAAGACGAAGGTAGATGCCTTTTTTAATTTTTTTTTTTTGCAGCTGTACATCAGGAAGTGTTTGATTCTATCCAGCATCCCATGTTACTGGTAGTTTTTTCTGATGTATGTGCAAGTTGAATTTCAAGTTGTTGTGCGCAACACTATTTCCATTTTTGCTATTGTAGAGCTATACCATTTGATACTGTCAGTAAGATCAGTAAATAGTTTAGAATTTGTTGTAGAGTTATCCATACATGTAGTGAACATATTAGGGGCATGATGCAGGTCTTTAAATAGAAGATCACAGTGAGAAGTTTAGATTCAACTATGGAGAGGTGCATGTAGCAGGGCAATATGACTGGAAGACTTCTTTGTGATGAGAGGATCAAGAACCTCTGTTTGGTAGGGGGACAGTTTAGTCATGTGCACTGACATTTGCAAAGTCCCGAAATCTCTGGGTATATGTGTTACTGGTAGCAAATGTTTACCATGTTATGTGAGGGTAGTTGAAGTCAGAGGTATTTAGTTTGACTACTAGCTTTTCTAACTGATTGAAATATTCTGTATGCTCAAGATGGACATACCTCTCAACATTTTAATGATGAAATCTGGAGAAAGCCAAAAATAAAGGGGAGTCAAAAGTCCAAACTCAAGGACATATTTTAGATAACACTCTTATAAACTTAGAAATGTGATAGAATCACAAGTCTTCATTAACATGCATTTTTGAAGGATATAAAATCTGAAACAGAAATATCTCTCATTATTTTGTGACTTCAGTCCTCAGTAATTTGCCAGAAAACCACACATTTTATATGGGACAGACCAAAACTCATTCTGTGAATGTCTGGAAAGCTGAGAAGTATTGAAGGGGTCATAGATGTGGATCTATAATTAGCTATAATATGATTATTTTATCAAGTATAATTCGAATTACAAAAATTCAGATGTTGATATCTGAGGATAAGAAAGGCCTCAAGTTCATAGGTTGTGTTGTTTAAGATTCTGGAGTTAAGCAGAAGCCCAATGTAATATTTATCTATTCATGTATTTTCCTGTTGTTGCAGCATACTTGACATTTGTAAGTTAGTTTCTTGTATTTCTCTGCAATTATTCAGTAATAAAATTTAGTTTGTTGTTCTAATATATTACTTTTGAAGAAAACATAGTTGACAATACACCTTTATACAAGTATACTATAAATTGATATTGATTATTGATGAGTCTGATGACTTAAAGCAGAACTTGTGAAATGAGGGATGCTTGTTTTGATATCAAATGAAACATGCTCAGTTAACTAAGGTGTAAAGAGAAGCAGGGTATGTTTCTGCAACAGAAAAACAAATATTTGATCTGGATGCTTGAATCAAAAAGAGGGGCTTGGTAATGTTAAAAATACAGAGACAAGCTAGTAAAGCTAAAACTGCAACTTCTAGTCTTTCACATTTTTGGACAATATTTAAAAAAAGAAAAAGATGATCACAGCATGTGGCCCTGATGGCTATGATAACCTTAATGCCAATACCGCTTGTCATTTGTGCACTAAAAATCATAGCACCAGCCTTTAAAAATCATACCCAAGGGTCCAAAAGAGAAGACATTTCTTATTTTTCAGAACAGAAGATCTTTGGTCTTCAGATACTAAATCCCAAACAGTTACTGATAAAATTGTTGGTACTGACTAGTTCTGGTATTTACAACTTATGTAACTTCAAAAAGGCCTAACATGATTAATAAAATTAGTTAACTATAAGATGGACATGGCAAAAGCTGAGGGAAAAATCAAAGCATTATGCCTAAGTAATAGCAGTTGCTAGTTTAGTGACAGATTATTTTGGCCTGTGATTGTCAGCCTACAGATGCAGGGACATCTTAGACTATAGCAAATTCCTTTGGTGAGACATTGTAAGCAATGCTCAATGGTTTCTCCAGATGGGTACAGTGTAGTAACAGATGAAATGTTTGGTAGAATATAACAAATTAAAGATGGCTTTAAGTTATGAATGGTATCATTACTGCTAGTAACAAGTGAGATGCATGGAGGATCCCTATAAATCACTTTGCATCATTAAGTCATTTTGCTCCACTTAGTTGACAGGCCAAACTAATCACAAAAGCAGCTATTCTGACCTCAGAAGAGCATGTTTTGGGGCACTTAAGCTGCCTAAGTCCCTACATTCTGTCTAATCAGAGACAGAATAAAATATCACAATTTATACAAATATGTCCCCATTCTGAGCATTATTGCAATATCCTAAAAATCTAATTGACTTTCAATATACCAGAAAGAGCATCATTTCTATTGTATAAGCCAGCCATCAAACTAACACATGAGATTTACTGCGCACCTTTAAAAACTACCATACAGATTTTGACTTCACTCTACTGTCATACAGACTCAGCTACCATACTATTCAGAATCTCCACTTACTCTCTCCATCACTGCATCGGCCTTTTCTAAATTCTCCCAGCTGTCTGAACAGATTACCAGAGGATATTAGATGTGCCAATTAACTTCTATTATTCATGAAAGTTTTGAAAGAACACCTTCATCAAGCCTGTACCTATTAATGTTTCATTAAAACTGAAAAAAATGCAAAGGACACAACTCGCTGCTGAAGACGTTCTCACCAAGAAAGCAGATAAATGAAAACCAAAAAATGAGAACAGTCACCACAAACAAATCACTTCTGTATACAGGTCCAAGGATAATCACAGTTAAGTCCAATAATGTCCACCATAAAAATGTAAAAAATCATTTATTTGGAACGTAAGATGAGCGCTTTCGCATAGTTAGACTATGCTTCATCAGATGCAATAACATAAAACAATTCAAAGGCAAATAAGTACCCTACATTTTGGCGGGCTCATTAAGTTAAATATCAATTATCGCTTAACTAGATTGACAATCATGATGAACTCACATTAAGTTACATTGAAGTCAGTGCACTTCTTTTTTCGTTCAATGCAAAACTTACGTTGCATAACATTTCAAGGCATTTCTAAAAACATTCATTGAAAAATCAAACTTTACAAGATTCAAATAATACATAAATGTAAAGACTTCAAAAATGCAAATGTTAGATAAAATCACTAATTAAAACGCTAGCTCAAGAGCGTATAACGCTCGCAGACATTCTGCACTAGTTACTTACATAAAACTTTTACAGTGAAATCGATTACTAGCTCTATACGCCTATTTCCTCAAATATATACATCCATCTAAAAACTGTACCTTAATCACTAGAAATTCGGTGAAGAAACGGACACTTAATCCACAATTCCATCAACGGGGTAAACTCCGTATTGAAGCATCAACACAATGTCATCATCTCTACGAGGTGAGCCTCACTTCATTCGCTGATGGTATCACATGCTTTCAGTGCTCTAAAAGGAGTACCTCTGGCAATGAGAAGTTGTCCCCCCGGTCCTAATGCCAAGCCCTTAACCTAAGAGCGGAAAGCATTCAATGAACACCAAAAGTTCTATGCAATTAGGCATACATAGCTTGAGAATCATAATGGTGTTCAGAAAATGGATAACAGTTCCTAATACCTAAATTATTGCAAATGAGACTGAATATATTTGAAGGGCAAAGCTTAATGTCAGTATAGGCATGTATCCTAATACACTAAAAATATATTAGGGATATAACATAACTCTTCTACAAATCTTATCAGGCAATATAATATGATAAAATTTCATTGCCCAACAGATTTCATACTGGAAAATACTTATTGAACCAGAAATGTTTAAAATCATAAGTTTGCCAAATAGATTTCATATTTGGGTAATTATTGGAATAGAAATATATAATTTCATGAGATCACCATGATTTTCATAACAGTACGCTACTGCAAAAAATATGTGACAATCATTCAGGTCGCATTGCCCAAGATCTTAACACATGAAATAAACCTTCATTAAAAATCAAAGGTATATGCAGTTCAAAAGTAAGGCATAGCAGTTAGGCAACACTCAGAATGACAATTCTTAACCTGTATATTGTAGTGAAAACATAATGTGTTGTTTAAAAAGTGTGCTTCATGACACTACAAGCACACATATATTCTAGGTCTTCATCACGACTCTCACATATTAATTATCAAAAGGAATGATCTATACCCATGTTTTTTAAAAAATCATTAAATATCAAACTCAAATATAATCATATGAGCAAAGTATTTTGATTCACGTGGCATAATCTTGTGCCACAAAAATTATATTATTTCAAAATTCAAAATTACTGTGTCAATTTATAAATTATATCTGTATTGATACATCCCTATGCTCAATGTGTATACATTCAATATAAAGAATGTCATGAACACCAATAAATGTGTAGTTATGCATAAATACATAAATGGGCATATATGATAATGTAAATTCTAAATCATAGTATGAAACCTAGTGAATCATAACATAGTACGAGGTATAATAACACAAAGCTAAATTTCAATAAGGCAACATACCTTGATCATTAGATGCTTATATAGCATACCTATAAAGTCAGTGTAGGAAGCATATATATGCACACTATAAATCAACGAATAGAACCTAATATTCCTAAATGTTGTCATTATAATTATTAAGTAGTGTATAAGTTGTTAAAAATCGCAATCTTGGAATGAACGCAAACCTTACCTACGTTCAATCACCACGGGTTTTAAAGAAATGGAGCTGTTTAGCCCTGGTGGAAGGTGTGCCGCTAATTTCAGAATCCAATGTAATTCAGCTTTAGCCAATCTCTGTTCCACATTGCCCCCTCTCAAAGTTGGAAAAATTATATCTAAGACTCTAAACATGAATGAGTGAGAAGGATACTCCTTAACATGCCTAGCTAGTGCATTTGTCTCCTCCTGTTTCCGAATCTCATAGAGGTGATCATAGATGCGGTCCCTCAACCTTCTCTTAGTTAGACCCACGTAGAATACTGTACAATGGGAACAGGTAGCCAGATAAATCACATTTTTGGTGTTGCAATCAGCATAATATTTGGGTCTAAAAACAAAATTCATGCTAGGATGTTGATATACCTGTACCCTGCTTAAACTACTACATCTGGGACAATGTGAGCAAGGGTACGTTCCTTTGCTTACTATGTCTCCTAATGCTAAGTTGGTGGATTTTCTTACATTAGTAACATGTTGATCATTACAGAGTTGCTTTTTGAGATTATTACTATTCCTATAGCAAAATTTTGGTATAGGACCTACTATACCACTAATCTCCTTATTTGCTGTAAGAACGTTCCAATTCTTCCTTATTACCCTCCTAACACTCTCCACTTCATTGGTAAATTTGATAACATAACTTAACCTATTTCCATGGACAGTAGAATCAGGAGTGACTTTCATCCTGTACCCACTTGAAATAGGTAGTTCTACATTAGTAGCATACTCCATGTCTCCAATAATTTCTTGCCTCACTCTTCTCACCATATTCATATCATATCCCCTATCTCTGAAAAGGAGTTCCATATTATTGGCTTCTTTCAAAAGATCATCTTTATTTTGGCAAAGTCTAGACACTCTAATGAATTGGCTAGTAACTATGCCTCGAAAGGTGTAGGCTGGATGCATACTGTCTGGTGCCAGCAACGCATTTTTCCATACAGTTTTCCTGTATAGTGTAGTGACAACTTTTCCTTCTTCCGTTAATCTAAGTGTAACGTCCAGAAAATTGACCTGTTGATGTGAGCTCTCTACAGTAAAGTTCAGGAAATCAGTGGTGGTTTGTAGATAACTAAGGAAGTGATGAAAGCTGTCAACCGTACCTTCCCAAAGTATAAGTATGTCATCTACAAACCGTTTGTAATATCTTATAAATCTAGAAGATTCATGGGTAAATAGAAACAGCTTTTCCCACCAGTATACTACCAGGTTAGCATATGTATTGGCACAGGGGGTGCCCATGGCAACCCCCCATGCCTGTAGGAAATACTCATCCTCAAATATGAACACGTTGTTATTCAGTACTATGTCCAGTAGCTGAGTTACCAATATTATTCTGTCATTAGAGAATTGAGTTTCCTTATGTAACAACTCCCTGATATACTGTATCCCTTTGTCATTAGGGATCGAGGTAAAGAGCTTTTCTACGTCCATGGTTATAAGGAGATACCCTGTGTCCCTCATTTCCAGATGTAAGTCCTTAAGGCTATCTAGGAGTTGGTAAGTATCCCTGAGGATGGTACAACAATTATTCACTACTGGATGTAAAAGGCTCTCCAAAAAGATCGATATACGGGCAGTTACCCAGCCTTCACCCGCTACAATAGGCCTCATTGGAATGGGCCATACCTCTTTATGGATCTTAGGGAGACCCTTCACAATGGGAATAACTGGATCAGTTACCAAAAGATATTCATACATTTCTACACTGATTTGCCTGCATAGTAGGAGATCATAAATGTTGTCTTTAACTGTTTGTACGATGGTAGAAACCTGCTGAACAGTGATGTGTATATATGTCTTCTCATCAGATAACAACCTCCTCATACAATTCACATAATCATCCACATCCATCAGCACTACACCCCCCCCCTTTGTCAGCAGGTTTTACAATCAACATGCTATCCCTTTTCAATCTAGCCAAAGCTTGAAATTCATCCCTGTTGAGGTTACAGAATCTTCCTTTTTTATTTTTACATGCTACTGAAAACAATGCATAAAAGTCTCTTTCGCATAAGTCTAAAAAACATTGCACCATTGGATGTATTGGGGGTGTAAAGGTACTTCTGTTTTTGAACATAACACGAGGTTCAATCTTCTCAGCATTCTTCGCCTCATCAGTAGGAAATAATAGCTTAAGGCAAACTCGCCTGCAAAACAATCTTAAATCCAATAGAGTGTCCTCTAAAGATGATCTGGCTGATGGAATGAATGTGAGTCCTCTATTAAGAAGGCTGTGCATAGCTGTGTCCATAATATGGCTAGAAAAATTGAAAACAAGAGTCAGTATCTGGTCCATCTGCTGGCCACATTGCGTTCCTCGGAATATTTGCGTTTTCTCGGTCCCCTGCTGCTGGAGCGCCCCCTGGGTTTGGGAGCAAATTTCCTTTGATAGGGTAAAAAAGCCGGATTCGAGATACCTTGTGCACTATTACTTTTAGGTACAGCTCCTGGATTCCGACATCCTTGTAAGGCCTCTTGATTGGGCGGAGGTGTATCTATAGTCGGAAAGTCTATAGGGTCTAAGTCACTGACCCTATTAGAAGGAACCACTGACTGTGGAATGGTTTGAGAGTTATTAAGCTGCAGAAATAGGTTACTGGCAGACTCTAAATTTACTGCCACACTGTTTTGCTTCTGTACATTCTGCATAGGGTTGGCTTGACCATCCTGATACCTAGGCCAGACAAAGACATGGCCGTTCTGAAAATCCAGAAAGTCTCTCTTTAATTTATGCTGTTTCGTCTTGCCCAACCTCTCACCAAAAGATTTAACTTGTGCAAAAACCGAGTGGAGCTTCTCTATACAATACTCTGAGCCAAAACTGTCCACTATCCTTTGATAAAGCGTATCAGTTTTAGCACGAAGGTCAATTTCAAGTGGAGAAAAATAATTCAAGAGTAGTCTCACATAATCAAATCCCAAATTAATATTTAAGTCTTGCCACTGCTTTAATAGGGAAGGATGGGAGTCCCCATACGTAGGCATGCAGAAAACCCGCATGCCTCTGGGGACCACCTTATAGTGCAAGCAAGCTTCTAAGTGTAGTCTTTGCCACAAATACCTCTGTAATTGGTAGAGATTATTCTCCAGCATTTTCAGTTGTTCATAGAATTCTTTCAGATTTTCTCCGGTATCAGTCATTGGCCTGTGGGTTCCCACTTCGTTCAAATCCAGTGACAATAAAGGGTTCGATTCATGTGTGAACAAATCCGTCCACAAGCGAGACAAGTCCCTCGACCCTGGAGTAGAAGCAGCCCCAACATTCTGGCCTTCCATCGTGTGCTTTGAGTTGTGAGCAACGAACAAGAACACAAACAAAAATGCAAAGGACACAACTCGCTGCTGAAGACGTTCTCACCAAGAAAGCAGATAAATGAAAACCAAAAAATGAGAACAGTCACCACGAACAAATCACTTCTGTATACAGGTCCAAGGATAATCACAGTTAAGTCCAATAATGTCCACCATAAAAATGTAAAAAAATCATTTATTTGGAACGTAAGATGAGCGCTTTCGCATAGTTAGACTATGCTTCATCAGATGCAATAACATAAAACAATTCAAAGGCAAATAAGTACCCTACATTTTGGCGGGCTCATTAAGTTAAATATCAATTATCGCTTAACTAGATTGACAATCATGATGAACTCACATTAAGTTACATTGAAGTCAGTGCACTTCTTTTTTCGTTCAATGCAAAACTTACGTTGCATAACATTTCAAGGCATTTCTAAAAACATTCATTGAAAAATCAAACTTTACAAGATTCAAATAATACATAAATGTAAAGACTTCAAAAATGCAAATGTTAGATAAAATCACTAATTAAAACGCTAGCTCAAGAGCGTATAACGCCGCAGACATTCTGCACTAGTTACTTACATAAAACTTTTACAGTGAAATCGATTACTAGCTCTATACCTATTTCCTCAAATATATACATCCATCTAAAACTGTACCTTAATCACTAGAAATTCGGTGAAGAAACGGACACTTAATCCACAATTCCATCAACGGGGTAAACTCCGTATTGAAGCATCAACACAATGTCATCATCTCTACGAGGTGAGCCTCACTTCATTCGCTGATGGTATCACATGCTTTCAGTGCTCTAAAAGGAGTACCTCTGGCAATGAGAAGTTGTCCCCCCGGTCCTAATGCCAAGCCCTTAACCTAAGAGCGGAAAGCATTCAATGAACACCAAAAGTTCTATGCAATTAGGCATACATAGCTTGAGAATCATAATGGTGTTCAGAAATGGATAACAGTTCCTAATACCTAAATTATTGCAAATGAGACTGAATATATTTGAAGGGCAAAGCTTAATGTCAGTATAGGCATGTATCCTAATACACTAAAAATATATTAGGGATATAACATAACTCTTCTACAAATCTTATCAGGCAATATAATATGATAAAATTTCATTGCCCAACAGATTTCATACTGGAAAATACTTATTGAACCAGAAATGTTTAAAATCATAAGTTTGCCAAATAGATTTCATATTTGGGTAATTATTGGAATAGAAATATATAATTTCATGAGATCACCATGATTTTCATAACAGTACGCTACTGCAAAAAATATGTGACAATCATTCAGGTCGCATTGCCCAAGATCTTAACACATGAAATAAACCTTCATTAAAAATCAAAGGTATATGCAGTTCAAAAGTAAGGCATAGCAATTAGGCAACACTCAGAATGACAATTCTTAACCTGTATATTGTAGTGAAAACATAATGTGTTGTTTAAAAAGTGTGCTTCATGACACTACAAGCACACATATATTCTAGGTCTTCATCACGACTCTCACATATTAATTATCAAAAGGAATGATCTATACCCATGTTTTTTAAAAAATCATTAAATATCAAACTCAAATATAATCATATGAGCAAAGTATTTTGATTCACGTGGCATAATCTTGTGCCACAAAAATTATATTATTTCAAAATTCAAAATTACTGTGTCAATTTATAAATTATATCTGTATTGATACATCCCTATGCTCAATGTGTATACATTCAATATAAAGAATGTCATGAACACCAATAAATGTGTAGTTATGCATAAATACATAAATGGGCATATATGATAATGTAAATTCTAAATCATAGTATGAAACCTAGTGAATCATAACATAGTACGAGGTATAATAACACAAAGCTAAATTTCAATAAGGCAACATACCTTGATCATTAGATGCTTATATAGCATACCTATAAAGTCAGTGTAGGAAGCATATATATGCACACTATAAATCAACGAATAGAACCTAATATTCCTAAATGTTGTCATTATAATTATTAAGTAGTGTATAAGTTGTTAAAAATCGCAATCTTGGAATGAACGCAAACCTCAATCAGCACGGGTTTTAAAGAAATGGAGCTGTTTAGCCCTGGTGGAAGGTGTGCCGCTAATTTCAGAATCCAATGTAATTCAGCTTTAGCCAATCTCTGTTCCACATTGCCCCCTCTCAAAGTTGGAAAAATTATATCTAAGACTCTAAACATGAATGAGTGAGAAGGATACTCCTTAACATGCCTAGCTAGTGCATTTGTCTCCTCCTGTTTCCGAATCTCATAGAGGTGATCATAGATGCGGTCCCTCAACCTTCTCTTAGTTAGACCCACGTAGAATACTGTACAATGGGAACAGGTAGCCAGATAAATCACATTTTTGGTGTTGCAATCAGCATAATATTTGGGTCTAAAAACAAAATTCATGCTAGGATGTTGATATACCTGTACCCTGCTTCTATTATTCATGAAAGTTTTGAAAGAACACCTTCATCAAGCCTGTACCTATTAATGTTTCATTAAAACTGGCTAGACACCTCTATCTCACAATTTGTTTTTCCCCAATGGTATTTGTAATATTAACAATCTTTCTATTTTATTAAGTTGACTTAATGCCTAATTGTACAAACTATTGTTTATGAGTGGTGTGGCAGATCTATTTTAGATTTAGTTTCTCATGTTGTTCACATCTCTCTGGGTGTGATTCAAAAAAAATTTCCTGTGCTCATATAAACTGCTGCAGCCAAAAGGGGCAGTTTAGCATACATGGGGACCACAATGAAGAAAGACCTCATTATCAACTAATATGCATGTCTATGATTCATGTGGTGTTACCACTAATGCTAGTTACCACTGGTGGCCCGTGCATTTTGTTGGCACTAACAAGGCAAAATCCAGAACAAGGTGATCTAGGTGATTATCTAGTGCCCAGTACTAGCTAAAGGGCCTGTTAATGTTAAAAAAAAAAAGAAACGAAGAAAGCAAAACTCCCATTGCCACCCACATTTCATAAATCTTGATTACCACTCAGCTGTTCTTGTTTAGATAAGCAAAGCTACAGGAAATCTGTTTCTTATTTGTTTAAATGTAGAACCAACGAGGAAAGACTTCCTGGAGCTTTTTTCTCAAAAAACAATAAACTAGGGCTCAGGGCATAACTTCAGCCTCTGAGGAGATATGGACATGTTGGAGGTCAGTTTCAGAAATATAGCTTTACCTTATATAAATGTGTGTGTGTGTGTGTGTGTGTGTGTGTGTGTGTGTGTGTGTGTGTGTGTGTGTGTGTGTGTGTGTGCGCGCGTGTGTATCTGACCTGCTTGAACTCCATGAACATAGTCCAAACATCAGAAGTCCCCCTGTGCTTGAACAACATAAATCAGTCCAATGATTCTACAGTAAGTCACTATAGATTAAAGTCATGAGTAATGCCAGTCATTAGAGTTTCATAATTCGGAATGTATTTGCCTTTGTTTAAGGCACATCTCTCAGATTTTTTAACTTATCATTGTCTAGTTAAGCCACTTTTTTAAGAAGGTGAATCTAGATTTTTTAGGGGCAACCAAGGATCACTACCTGGTTAAGTGACTTGCTCAAAGTCACACAGTAGCTACATGCAGGCGCAAATACTCAAATCCCATATCCTTGACTACAGGAAACAGCTCATTAAGAGCTTGGAGCCTTAATCCTCTGCAACAACTGCTAGACCATCATTTCCACCTATTAATCTGGCCCAAAAATTAGATAAACACACCTCACACATGCCCATCTAAGGTTCCCAAACCATTTATCATCTGTGATTATGCTGTGCATGAAAGGTTGCAAAGAGCACCACTGATACCCATATACAACCAATGAGGACTGGCCATGGTCATTGTATAGCAATGACTAAGTGCAAACACTATCATCCACTATGTGTATTGCCTTCAGCTGCCATTGTTTTGCAACAGTCTGCATATACAATGAAGGATAAAGCTGACGCTATCAGTGAGATGTCTTGTATAGTGCAACTTGCAAATGAAGGGCTTTGCACAACATAAGTGGAGACTGCTGAGTATTCAAGTCCCCTTAAGGTTGACTGTTTTCTGTGTCTTTTATGTTTTCAGTCTGCAAATGTGTAAAAAAACACCTGCTAAGTGCTTTACTGAAACCTTTATTGTAACTGCTCCAATAGCTGTGACTGTGAATAAAGTTATTTGTACAATGTAACAGGGTTCACATCCTATCAGTGTTATTTGGGAGCTTTTTTATGACATTTGCATTATATTACAGGTACAGCAGTCAGTCTCTACTGATGTCATAACTGCTTTTGGTTACTGTATCTCAGTTTATGATACTTGCATTATACTACAGGTACAGTGGTCAGATTCTGCTGATGTCATAACTGCTTTTGGTCACTATATCCTGGTTTATGACATTTGTATTATAGTACAAGTACAGTGGTCACTGTCTTAACTGTGTTTGGCCAATATATCTTGGTACTTTTCTGTACCCCAACCATCATGTGATTTATTTCTATTTTTTTTTATCTTCAGTTACTTGAGATTATCTGTGTGTTTCATGCACTCTTATTCATTGTCTTCCACATTCCTGATTGCACCAGCTCCCTTTGTGGACTTGCCTATATAATATGTTTGTTTCTGAAGTGCTAGCCTCTCTTCTACCCTCAAATCTTGATCATATTTACCTTACTACCTCCCACTAGTATCTTCTCTGCATAGTATATGTATCCTTAGGTCAAAACACTGATCAGCATATACACCTCATGACCGTGTAGGGTGGCCTCAGACCTTCTTTCCCTTGCCACTAGTGTGTGCACACGATTACATCAAGTTCCCTGGAAGCTGATGCTCTATGTATGGCCACTACTGCTGCTCCTACTTCCCTGTCTCTGCACTGTAATCCTGCTCAATCATCCTGCAGGTCCCCACTGCTACTGCAATGTGCAGCTCTTCATTGTTCTCACTTCCCTATCTATATTGCTTGATAGTGAACATTGTGGCTCATCACAGATGTATGGTAAAAAGAGTAGGGTTAGCCTCGATCTCATAAGTGATATTTCTGAATCCCTGGAAGTATATATTCTTTTAAAGTAAGGGGAATAAGGGGAGTACCTTATATGTGGGTAAATGTGAGGCAGTACTGTGCTTGCATATTTAAGGGATATATTGCTAACAAGATTACTTTCTCATGTAAAACTGTATTCTGTGTCATTCAGAAGCAAAACTTCATGATATCAAAAATTATGCTAATCACCTCTTAGTTATTTATCTTGATAATGTGCATACATTCACATGTACTTGTTTACCAGCATTATTTTGAAGATATACTTATTTGCATACTGATTTTTCTTCATCTTTGATTATTTTTATATGGGTTTGCTTTGATTTACAGAGTCCTGTAGAAGGATATTTGGAACGGAATCAACATGTTGCACTTGTGCATATATGCAAGCCAACATAAAAAAGTGGAGTGTGAAATGGATAAACTGAATAAAAAAACAAAAATGGGTTGTATATAGACTTGTAAACATATTACCTTAGAATTACGTTTAATTTTAATTCAGAATGAACCATTCTCTATAGCCTTTTGAAACTCATTAAGGTTGCAGTTTCTATAAGAAGGTAATTTGATACATTAGTGTATCATCATCATCATCAACTCCCCTTTCTCCCATTTTCTACATGAGGTGAAGGTGTTGGGTCAGCTGTTGCCATCTGTCTATTCTATACCACTTACATACTTTCTTTGACACTTATGCCTGACGGTTGCAGGTCTTTTTTCATGCAAGCCATCCACCTCTTTTCTGGACACCCCCATTTCTTCTTTCTTTCTTCCTGTCTGTCCCAAATCTGTTTCACCAGATTGTCTTCTATTTTTCTGCACATGTCCTCAAACCACCATCATCTGTTCTTTTTGACCTTTTCTGCAATTAGAGCTACTTTGACTTCAACTCTTATGTCCTCATTTCTTCGTCTTTCCCACAGTGTGCATCCTACCACCTATCTCAGGCACTTAATTTCCATCACCTCTAATTTCTTCAACTGCTCTGCCTTTACTGCTCAAGTTTCCATAGTAGTACTGGTTACATCACTGTTTTGTACATCTTACTTTTCAACTTCTTTGACATTCTTCTGTCATTCACTACACCTGACAGTCTGTGCCAGTTGGCTGCTGCCACACTGATTCTAGCTTTGACCTTCTCATTCAGACTTCCCTTCTCCTCAACCACCCCCGCCAGATACTTGTAGTTGTTATCCTGTTCCACTATTTTCTTTCTATTCCCTTCTCCTCAACCACCCCCGCCAGATACTTGTAGTTGTTATCCTGTTCCACTATTTTCTTTCTATCTCAATTGGCTGCTTCTTCTGAATTCCCCCATTTGCAGCCATTAGAACTGTCTTATCTGTAGCCAGTTTCATTCAGTGTGCCTTTAGTTCTGCATTCCATTCCCCTATCCTTTGCTGAAGTTCTTGTTCAGAGTCTGCCTGTAATGCCACATCATCTGCATACAGCAACTTTGTTGATCTGTTCCTTCTGACCTGTTAGCTAATGTAGTCCATCACCAGTATCAACAGTGGGCTCAGTGCAGAACCCTGATGCATGTCCACTCCACCTGGAAAAAGATGTCAGGTGATTTGGATGTGTTGATATTGGCATATATGTGTGGAAAAAGAGAAATATTGCTTATATGCATAGTATGCATCATTTCTGTGGTGCAGCAGTTAGTGTTGTCACCTCAAAGCAAAAGGTTCTCTGGTTTGATTCTTGGCTGAGGTGTCTCCTGTGAGGAGTCTGCATGTCCACCTTGCATAGGCATGAGTTTCTTCTGGGTGCTCTGGTTTCCTCCCACATTTCAAAGACATGCATCTGGAGCATTTCTCCCCGGGCCTCCACTGAAAATGGGCTCTGTCCCAGTCGGACTTTCCTGGTAAACAAATGTTAAATAAATAAATTAAAGGAATCTGCAAGGTTGTTATGTAAATAATCAAATCAAATCTGCATTACTTTTCTTCTTATTTCTAATGGATAAACTGACTTCCATATTACACGTAGACCCATCCAGCTACCTTTCAATATACACTGAGACAGGTGTTTTACAGTACACATTAAAAGGAACAATGTATGGATGATTCAGTGAGGGACATGAACTGTAAAGTTGAGAGGGGATCATTTAAATAAACTGTGCGGAAAAAAATGCCATTTTGTTTGTAATAAGTGAAAGAAAAAAGGAATGCTGTACTGATTTTCAAAATAAAGCCACAAACATTTCAGGGCAGAAATGTTTTAAAAGTGGTACAGAGCTCCAGGTTATACCAGTGATTTATATATTGCTTTTTGTCCTAGGCATTTAGGCAAAGAACTGAAAGCATGTCAGCATTTATAATACAAAAGGTACTGAAAGGATATTTAAAATCAGCTATTGCTTTTTTTCAAGCTGTGAGAATTTCAAGAAAAAAGTGCTACCAAACTTGTACATCATACTCTGATGCATTTAGGAAGTCTGAAAAAATATGAATGTTTCACACTCTACTTTCTGACCTTTTCATTTGTTTTATTAATTGGTCAAGGACCAATGTACACATGCACTTCATTATTTGATTGCCATAAGAATATTTTTATACTTAGATGAGTTGCTTGCAGTCAAACTTTATGTAAGTGGAGACTAGGGAAAGAAAATGCAGGAGTACAGGAAACATAATTCTAGCAGTTCATACACTTATCTTTCAGTAGGATAATACCAGAATACCAAATATTACTTTAATTTGGTCTTAGAAATCAGCTAGAGCTGCATGCACGTCACAGTACCAAATGGGCATTGCAGTTTTAATGCCAGAGTTCTCTTCATGTTCAGGAAACCTTCCTGGATAAAACAATCTACTTCCTATAGTAATAGAACTGCTATTGCTTACCACATGGTCTACAAAGCTTTTAGATCTCCTAGGTTTCTTACACAAGTATAGATAGCAAACTGAGTGCATAATACTTTGCCATGAAGAGATCTTAAAATTTACTAAAATAATATTTTTGCAGTGAAGAGATTCCGTGCATTTTACTGTGGGATAACATTTTCTACTCTACAAATCTTCATTCCTTTGAGGTGGCTGACAGTGTATACAGGGAGATTTTATCGCAGGTAATTGCTGCATGACATGGTAAGCAGATAGTGTTATTGGGCATACCCTTTCTTGAAAAAAATGAACGGTGGTCTCAGATTTGGCACAATACAGTGCTGCAACAAAACATACAAAGTGCTGGGTGTAATCTCTGCAGGAATGGTACTGGATATAAAAGGTTAAACTAACAGAACAATGTAGTTTGTATTATGTTATCTCTAAATGAAAATCCATAACTTTCCATCTCCTGTCTTCGAGATACAGTAATTTTCCTAATTATCATGTCTGGCTCCTTTCTAAGTACATTTTAAATGACAGCTTGATGTAATTAAATTTAACATTGTCTGGTTTCAGACTACTGTAAAGCATACATTAATAGTGGAACACTAACAATACATCCTTTTAAAATGCAGTAGCTCAAAATTAGACTATAAACAATGAGGTCAAATAAGGATATGTAGTTTAATTAAATCTGTACATTTTGTAATCTGCTGCATGTGCCATCAGTTCCATTGTAAAGGCCTCATTTTTTGTTAGTTCTAGGTTTGCCTATTTTTATCACGAAAGAATTGAATTGCTCAACTGTTTTTTGTATGTCTTGTCTGTTATGAGCCTCATCCATTTGTTGTAAAGAACTCAGGTTAGATTTTGACTAGCTCATTACAGACTCATAATATAGCCTTCAGTGCCTAAGCTTCTTCTTAAAATAAATGTTTCACTTTCATTCCTAACTTTTATTTTAAAATGTTATCTGTCTTTTCCTGGAACGCTGTCTTTTTAATTCCCTTTTCTTTCCTTCATTTCCCATGCCTTCCTTTTGTTTCCCAGTCCTTTCTCCTAATAAAAATCACCGTGTGTAACTTCAGTCTATCATCTGACTTTGACTTTGATTATTTTTCTGTTAATTGAATGACTTATTTCCGTACAAAAATAAACCACATTAAATAAACACAATAGTTCCAGTAAGCCTTGATAAAGGCATAAAAAGCCATCGGTACCTCCTACTTTTTATAAACTTCTTTCTTTGTGCTGCTCACAATACTAACTATACTAGTTTGATTTCTCTCCATAAAATGCAGCAATGTCATGCTGTCATTGGCAGGATGACTATTGACAGCATGATGGTGCAGCAGTTAGCATTGTCACCTCACAGCAAGAAGTTCAATTCCCAGCTGGGGTGTCTTCTGTGTGGAGTCTGCATGCCACCCCCTGCATTCACATGGGTTTTCCTTGGGTGTTCTGGTTTCATCCCACATTCCAAAGACATGCATCTGGAGCATTTCTCCCCGGACCTCTACTAAAAATGGGCACTGTCCCAGTCAGACTTTCCTGGTAAACAAATGTTAAATAAAAATAAATTATACTGCAGCCCTTAAGATAAGGATTAAAAATCAAATTTAAAGTAGAATCACACTGAATAATGTCCGTTTTTATTTCAGTCAGACCAATGTTAATAAACCACAATATAACAACCACAAAAGAAACAAAGTCCATAAGCGACAAATCCACAAGACTTCTTTATTAAGCAAATTCTCTTAGTGCCTCGGCTCACCAGCCTTTACAGACTATAAAATGTCAGAAAAACAATCACTTAAATAACAGCACCAATTAGAAAACTTCTCAATTATACAATTATTCACTGAGCTAATAAATTAAACAAAAATTAAATGATTAAATAAGTGCCTTCCAGCTACATTCTAAATTAAGACCGTTGGGCACCAAAGTATCATATTAAAATATAAAAATTGTTTCTTTATATAACAACTTAGCTTTTATATCCATAATATCGAATTGAACACAGTAAATCTGATTTATTTATTTATTATTTTATTTATTTAACATTTGTATACTGGGAAATTACAGCTTGGAACAAAGCCAATTTTCAGCGGATGCCCGGGGAGAAATGCTTTAGACGCATGTCTTTGTAACGTGGGAGGAAACTGGAGTACCGAAAGAAAACCCACCCGAATGCAGGGAGGTCATGCAGACTCTGTACAGAAGGTACTCTAGATGAGAATTGAACTGGAGAACTTCTTGCTGTGAGGTGACAATGCTATTGCTGCACCACTGATCTAAAATAGTAGCTTGAAGTCCCCCCATTCATATAATGGTGAGTTTTAAAATGTGCAGCAGTAGGACTTTCCATTCTAGCTTTCCTAATATCCCTTAAGTGTTCCTGAAGACAGACTTTAAAAGCCCTCTTACTTTTCCCAATATAAAACATATGGCATGGACACCTCAAAGCATAAACTATTTCCTCTGAGTCACAACTAAAATTACTTTGTACATTGTACTTCCTACCATTTATAAAGCCCCATTAAAGCGAGAATGATCCCAGTGCTGGGAACTCAAGGGAAGGACAGCATAAACAATACATCAAAAGAGGTATATGGCATTAGAGTACCTCGGGATAGTTGTGAACTTTTTGATACTGGGACTGAACATAGTTATATTGTTAATTCATCAGGTTATGCCTTTACAAATGAAGAGTTATCTGTTCTCAACTGTGGTCTTAAGTTTGTGCCAAGAGCTTTTCCTCACCTTTATGAAATTAAAGGTGATATTTTTAGACTTGTTAGAAAAATGTATTTAAGAAATTATTCTTAAATAGGTTTAAAGTGAAAATGTAAATGTTTCTGATTCTAGCACAAGAACTGTAATCTTCAAATATACTATGAAACCCTTCCAATAAGGGGAAAGCTCCACTGGTGTAGAAACATTTACTAGCTTATTAGTCTAGTACTTTACCATACCAGACTTCTTGTAGCAATTATTGTAGCACACAAAAGTGCTACCAGCACTAAACGTTCTGCAAGGAAACAGCTCTCGTACTTTTTATTAATGCCCATCACTCCAGGCATGTCTAAAGGGCAGTTTCTGTGCTTTCTCCTATTAACATGGTGAACATGGGCATCCTGAGGCAATGTAGCAACTGCCTCATGTACACCGACAACTATCTCCTCTTACCTCCCAACACTCAGATTTGTGAGAGATGCACTTATATATCCAAATTGGAAGCCACGCACTCTCCAGTCAAGACCGAAATAGCTGGTCAAAAGGCGAAGTTCAACACTTGCACCACACCACATGGAACACATAGCCCTCCAGAACACACACCAGCATTGCCTTCACATAAAAACACAAACCACACACCCACCTTCGTGGAGGATCTCAATAAAAATCTACCCAAACAGCAGAGACCTCCAAGTCAGAAATGCACTTGACCACCATAACACAACACTAATCACAAGACACATAACTCTCCTAAACAGTGTTTCACTCAACCAAAGCCCCTAAGGAAAAACAGCATGCCCAGCACACTAGTCATAGGTGACTCGATAGTGAGGCACACTGATGTCCCACTCACTAGGGTGAATAAGGAAAAAGTAACAGTCAGCTGCCTGTGAGGTGCCAGGATCTGTCACATAATGCATGCATTCAGGTCCCTCAACAACAGGTACAAATATGACTCTGTCATTGTACATGTGGGTGTGAATGACCTAAGACATACCTCGCTGCACTACATGAAAAGAGACATGAAGGAGCTCCTGGTTTATGTAGCCCAGGTGGGTATGAACCTAGCCCTGAGCAGCATCCTCCCATCACCCAGAATGATACCACAATACAAGTAGAAAATGATTGAATTCAACAACTGGCTATGTTTCTGGTGTCATTCTAAGGGGATCCAGTATCTGTCTGCCTGGGATGACATGATTGACAGACCTCGATGTTTTGCCAGAGATGGCCTCATTTGTCACCCCTGGCCTTCCAGATACTGGCCAAGGCTCTTACCACCCCTATAATGCCTTTTTTACACGGTGTTCCAAAGACCAAATTACCACCATAATAGCTACAAACAAATCAATCTGAGGGTCATGCACAATGCCAGGGTAATCATATGGGCTAAGCTTGTAAAGGCTCCAGGGCCATTAGCCTAGTACACACCTATGAACCTATGAGTCTATAAATATCCTGGCCATTCTATAACTGATCACAATTTCTTTATAGGATATGTAGATCTTGCATCAAGACACTCAGTGCTCTCACAGTTCCATAAAATAGTGTTTGTTGTAACATTAGTACAATAACAATTTAGTCATTAAAGGGTGGTCATAACTCTATTTTCTATACCTTCCTCATTTTATAAGGCACATTTTTTGATCTTACAACTTGCTAATTACGTTGAAGTCTGAATGGTATTTATATTTTGTTCCTTTACAATTAGACTCTGGTTTACTGTCAAATGACTGAAAACCAAAAGAATGAATCCCAAAAAGACTGAAAATTCAAAATACTGAATGATGGAATTTGCCCCTTCTCCACTGTTGTGCGATCTTGGAGTTGGTATATATAGTTAGCAGGGGGTATACGAGAGGAGCAGGGGGACTTGGTTCGTACATTAAAAATGTATTCAGTATTTTGAATTTTCAGTCTTTTTGGGATTCAGACTTTTGGTTTTCAGTCATTTGATAGTAAACCATCAGACTTCTATATCAGAAAATGAAATTTCCATAATTTATTTGTGTTTTGATTCCATCCATGTATCAGTTACGTTCTCCTGTGTAAGGAAGTACTTAATTGCTGTTACTGTTTTTTTTTCTCTCAAAAAAATTGTGTAATATTTTTATAACTTGGGCATCCCTTTATTTAATGGAATCCTTGGTTGCAGGTGTCCAAATCTGATATTTATCAGGGATCATGACATATCCACTGTCAAAGTTAAATAACAAAGCAAACTGATATTCTGGCTGAAAGCTTGGTAAATCCTTAGTGGCATCTTTATGGTACATGTCAGCAGTCATTCAGAAATATTAGTAAGAGTTGTCCAAAAGCCTTTATTGAAAATTGTGGTAATTTGCAAGTGGGCATGTATTCTGTATTTGGTAGATCCTGACAGAAGCTGATATCAAGTCACCATGTTAGATGGAATTATTCAAGATGTCATAACGAGTCAGCCCATATGCTTTTTTTGAAATCTACCTAGCTGTCCCTCAGCTTATTGGGATTGGGTCCCTTAAATTGGTGAATGAATTATAGCACCTGAGTGCCCTCAGCTGACATCTTTACACATGTGGTAATCCTGGTGGCAATCTTTGAATGAATAAGGTGTAATATTATTTCACCAAGGCCAACTGCTATCACGAGTATTACAACCAGAGATACAATTAAACTTCTACAGAGTTTCACCAAGTTTGTATCAAACAAAATATGGTGAAAATAAGCAATGCTGGTTGTTATTGCACAGAAAAATGAACGAAGAAATGCAAAGGTAAATAATAGATCACCACTGGGCAATGGATATTTATTCTACACACTTGTAATAATGAGAAGGACAGCTGATCCAGGATCATATGTAAGAATGCACAGGAAATGTGAGAAATGCATATTGTTTTATATGGCAATTAGCACTCTTAGGAAATAATAACCTTAAACATCCTGTAGTATCCAGTTTAGCTGAGTCACTGTCAGGAAGACAAGAATTTGTTCCTGTTTAATAAATACTACTGAAACTTATACTCTTTCAAGTCATCAACTTTTTTGTAGGCAGATTTGGATTGATAAGCAGTATTTGCAGATACCAGCTGAGATGATGCATTTATAATGCTTTAGCGCAATACTAATCTAAGAGTTTTGAAGTCAAGCTCACACAATTCAGTTGACTATACTATATAATAATCAAAAAACAAAGTGCCATGTTTTTAGGTTGTAGGTTCATAGGTTCATAGGTGTTTACTAGGTTAATGACCACAAGGGCCTTTTTAATCCCAAATATAAAATAATTCCACCACACAGATAAAGCTGGTGTACTGTGTGTGTTACCTCTTTAAAGGTGAAGTCACATGACCTTTTCCTTTTTGTATTTAAGTCATGTGCTTTAAATCAGCTGACTATTATCCTGAAGAAGCCTGTATTGGTGAAAGTCTAGTACTAGCAAGCTATAATACACGTTCTGCTGTTTAAGTATCGAGTGTCATGGTGCCAGTTTACATTTTGATTTATTTGCCTTTTTAAGCCCAGCCATGCATCCTAAACCTCTGATAAGTTCTTGTACCTTTGATAAGTGAAAGTAGGTGCTTGGAAGATGAAACATTTACAAGCAGAGGCCTGGGAGATGAACTGTTTATAGGCTGCCTGTGTCCATTACAGACACTGATGTCAAACCAGGGCTAAATTTCCTGTTCCCCATCCAACTGTCCAAGTTACACTTGAATTCAGTTAGACAGGAACTCTGCTTCACATGGACTTAAAACCTGTTCCAGAGAAGGAGTAGTCTCTGGGATACATACCTATCTCTCCAGCAGCTCCTATTTATATCACAGGCAAGGTCTAAGTCTTAGAATGGGTAATTCTGGTGCTGTTTGTTTTGCGGATATGCAGGAGTTCTATCAAAGTGGGGTCTGTGAATGCATTGCATGCCAGTCATAGATCTCCCCTTAACACCCTGTAGGAGACATAACACAGGGAATGGGCCTTGAGGTAGTCTGCACAGGACATGTTGTTTATGCTCTGCATTCTTTTAGTAAGGAACTTCTGGGGATGTTCCACTTGTTGGATATGCCTGGTTAGGTACTTTCAAAAGGGGGAATTGTACTCAATGATAGGTCTGATAAATGCCGAATACAGTAGAACAATGACTTCCTTGGACCTAGATGCCATAACATTGTTTATAAGTTGCACAACATAGAATGATTTCCTCACTACTGTAAACACTCGATGGCCAAATGCTTGATTACTGTCTATGTGTGTCCTCAAGTCCCTGATTAGTGGGTCAAGTCTTAGGGGTGTGTTGCTAAGATGATAGTTAACAGGGGTAGATCATTTCCCAAAGGATACTATTTTAGCATTTAGCTTTAGTCTATGGCTCTGACACCAGTTAATTGTCCATATCACCCTTTCCTGGAGAACATTTGTGTTGGTGGTGGATTCAATGACCGCTCCTAATTTGCAATCATCTGCAAGTTCAGTCAGCCAGAGGTCATTGACACTGGCCTTGACTTCGGAGAAGTAAATTCCAAAAAGAAGAAGTCCCTAGACTGATCACTGAGGAACTCCGCTTGTGACTGGCCTCTTTGTAGAGGTGGACTCCTCAATTCTAACTTCCTGTGCCTTATGTGTGAGACAGCTGGCTTTCCAATGGGTGACATAAAGGTTTGTACCTAACCTCTTAAGTTTATCAGCAATGCTTGAGTGGGGTACTGTGTCAAATGCCTTGGCCAGGTCAAAATAGGCAGTGTGAACCATTTTGCCCTCATCCATTGCTTTGGTGACCTTCTCAAAGAAGTCCATCAGACTGAGTAGGCATGACCTGCCCTCGATGAAACCAAACTGGGTTGGGTATAGTGTCTGGAGGTTTCCTATGTCATTATTGGTCATTTTTATTATAATTCTTTCCATGGCTTAGGTTAAGACAATGGTGGGTTCAAGTTAGTGTAAAGAGGTGAGGTGTAGAATATGACACCCATGTCAATCAAACAATCAAATCTGTCAACAAAAAACTGGGCTCCCTCTATAGGATCAAATCTTTCCTGAACCCATTAGCAAGAACTACTATTGTCTGATCCCACTTACTATCCACCCTCCTCTACACCTCCCCTCTTTACACTAACTTGAATAAAGCCTCTCTCACCAAACTTGCTAGCTCCTATAACCAAGTTGCCAGATTCGCCACAGGTACACCCTCTAGGACCCACCATTGTCTTAACCTAACTCAACTATGATGGCTTGAATGGCCTAGTCTTGTCCAATATAACCAACTCATTATAGCCCACAAGGTTTTATACCAACCTGAATGCACACCTGCATATGATATCATTAAACCATATAGCAACCTGAGGTCCCTGTGCTCTGCTGACAAACTGCTGGTGCAAACGACTAAGATCAAAAATGTGGCAGGGGACTCACTATTTGCCAACTCAGTAGGTAAAACCTGGAACTCACTACCTGCCATACTCACTCTCCAACCCTCCCTATCCCTATTCAAAAAAAGCCTCAAACACCACCTCCAATCACAATGGCACTGCCCCTGCTTAAACCCTGTCTAACTACTACCTGCAGTTTGTGGAAACCCTGTCTAATCATATGCTGACAGAGTCTGTACTCTTAAGGGACCTAGTCTTAATATGAATGTCTAAAATGTTGTTACCTTAGCGAAGTCAAACTTGTCTGTATGATTGCACCTTACTGATGAATGTATTTTATATATATATGTACGTTTGTGCCTTACTGATTAATGTATTTTACATGTATTTCCAAATGCCTCTATTGTCTTTATGTAACTGTACTTTTCAAACTGGAGCTTTTCTCCCCGGGCCTCCACTGAAAATGGACATATATCTAGGTTGATAGGTTCATAGGTTCATACTAGGCTATCTGCCCTAGGGCATTTATAAGCCTAGCCAGAGTGTGTTTGGCTTTCGCCACCCATTTTAAATTAATTTTGCTATGCCCTTTTTCAAGGTTAGTATACTGTGCCTCTGTCTAACAGTGACACAGAAATGATACCCGGGGTAAACCAACAATCTCCCATCCACTCATCAAGATTCCTCTTGAAGAGAGTCAGTGAGGGACTCTGCCTAACCTGGACTGGGATTTTATTCCAGAGTGAAGGGAGCCTCTGGGTTATGAATCTGTCCCTCCAGCATGTCCTATTTATTTCAGTGCTGAGGTTCAAGTCTCTCGAGCATGTAGCTCGATGGGATTTGGATTTTCTGAGGTGCAGCATGTCCATTAATTCTGGGTTGGACATGGCTTTATATGTCAGGCACAGATCGCCTCTGAGCAGGCGGTATGCCACTGAGTAGAGCTGGGGTTTCTTTAACCGGGCAGCATATGGCATCTGTTTGAGCCCTTTGATCCTCTTGGTGAGGTACTTTTGGGGTCTTTCCAGTTGCTGCAGGTGTCTGGTAAGGTACATCCGAAAAGGGGCATTGTACTCAATTATGGGCCTGATGAGGGATGAGTAAAGAGGCACAATGACCTCCCCTGATCTAGATGTGAATCCCTTCGTGATTAGGTGGGCTGTATAAAATGTTTTTCTAACCACTTTGGCCACGTGGTTGTCAAATGAGAGATTGCTATCAACTTGGGTCCCCAGGTCCCTAATTACTTCTTCCATACTTAATGGATTACCACCTATGTGGTAATTTGTGGGCACTTTGTTTTTGCCAAAGGGGATAACTATACACTTTTTGGCATTTAGCTTGAGGCCATGGCTCTGGCACCAGTTGTCTGTTTCTATGAGGCCCTTTCAGAGGATGCTTGTGTCGGCTGGAGAGTCGATTATGGCGCCCAGTTTGCAGTCATCTGCGAACTTGGTCAGCCACAGTCCTTCCGTGTTGGCCTGTACCTCCGAGAAATATATACCGAACAAGAGAGGTCCCAGGACTGAGCCTTGTGGGACACCACTTGTAACTGGTTTGGAGTCTGACATGGCTCCAGCAATTCTAACCATGTGGGTTCTGTCCTTGAGCCAGTTTGCAACCCATCTAGTGACATAGGGGTTTATATTTAAGCTGGTGAGCTTATCTATAATGCCCGAGTGGGGTATTGTATTTTTTTTTTGCAAGGTCCAGGTAGGCTGTGTGGACCACCTCCCCCTCGTCAATGGCGTTGGTGACTGTTTCAAAGAAATTGACCAGGTTTAAGAGACAGGACCTGCCCTTAACAAAGCCGAACTGGGTAGGATCCAGTGTCTGTACATCCCCAATATCTTTATTTATAAGGTCCATGACGATCCTTTCCATAGCTTTGCAGACCACGCTACTCAGGCTTTTGGGGTGATAGTTTCCAGGATCTGTTGAGGCACCACCTTTGTGGAGAGGGACCACTGTTGCTGTACGCCACTCATTGGGTACATATCCTGTAGTAAGGCTGAGATTGAACAGTAGTTTTATGTTTGGGTTTAGCTGTTCTTGGAGTTCATGTAGGACGCAGCCCGGGACACCATCTGGTCCCATTGATGCTGTGTTTTTTGCTTTGGAGAGAGCGGCTCTTACCTGAGCATCTGAGATGTCAGGGGTGGCAGCACACTGTTGGGATAGATATTTGCCCTTTTGGTGGGGAGGGGGGGGGAGTTTGCGCTGAACCTGTCAGCTAGGATGTTGGCAATGTCTGTGGGTTCAGTGTATTTTTTGTCATTTTGGACTAATTCTGAGCATATCTGGGAATTCCCACCCAGGTTCCAGACATAACTAAAGAAAGCCTTGTGATTATCCATAGTGTCCTGTGCAATTTTTCTCTCTAAGTTGGCCTTAGACGATTTTATGACTGCCAGTAGTTTTTTGCTAATACTGATCAGAGATGCCTTCCCTTTTTGGGATTTTCTCTATCATGTAGTAGCTTCCTCCTTCTATTGTATAGTTTGTTTATGGCTGGGGTCCACCAGACAGGACATCTGCCTTTGGAGGATTGGGTCTTGGTTTTATTTGGGATTGCATGATCCATGCATTCCTGAAGGTGTTCATAGAATGCGTTTATAAAGAATTCTGCGGTCTGGGCCATATTTTCCACAGGCCCGGGGGCTTTGAAGGATTCCACCTCGGTTTTGAGGAGTGTGAAATTTGCTTTAGAGAAGTTTTTCTCTGTGGTTTTCTGGGCAGGGGCTGGGGTCAGGATGTGAATATCCAGTGAGATTAGTTTATGGTCTGATCTTACCAGTGAGGGATAAAACTTCTGGTCTGGAGCATAGAGTTCCCATGTTGGTGATGATCAGGTCCAGTATGTTTTCCCCTCTTGTGGGAGTGGTAACAGGTTGTTCCATAGCATTTGAGTTTATAAATTCTAGGAACCTTTGGGCTAGGGTGTTGGAGCTAGAGTAATGCTCCCAGTCTATGTTTGGGTAGTTGAAGATGCCCAATATAATGGTGTTTGGAGAGACCTTCATATTTTCCAGTGTTCTCAGGAAGGCCGAGTGGGGTTCCTGGGTTTTGGAGGGTGGTCTGTAGCAGGCTATAAACTGGAAGGCAGTTTTACCCACTGTTAGTTGCACATGGATAGTCTCTGATGCTTCGTGCTGTGCCACCAACCTGGAGGTGTGGGTATTTTTGACGAATATTAATACTTCCCCTCCTTTTGTGGTTCGGTCCAAGTTTTGGGGCCGAAAAACATGGTATGATGTATAACTTGGTAGTGCTGGGGTGCTCTCGGGAGCCTTGAACCAGGTTTGTGTTACTGCACAGATAACGATGTTCTCCATGCTAAGGAGAGTTTTGAGTGCATGCATCTTGAGGTTTAAACTTCTGGCGTTGAGTAGCATTACTCTTAGTTTCTTATCCCTTGTGATACCTATGGAGGTAGTCGGACTTTCCCGGTAAACAAATGTAAAATAAATAAATAAATGGTTTTGCATACAAGACTAGTGAGACTTATGTATCTGTAGTTTCCAAGGTCTGTAAATGGACAACCTTTGGGCAGAGGGATGAGTGTTGCTGTTGTCCATTCTTGAGGCTTGAAGCCTGTTTGGAAGCTACAGTTAAATAGCAATTCCAGATGACCTGATAGGTCAACTTTCATGCTATTGAGAAGGCATCCTGGAATATTGTCTGGGCCCATTGATGCAGCATTCTTGGCCTAAGAGAGAGCATTAAGGGCCTGTTGCCTAGTGATAGTATGGGGTGAGTTTTATTTAATGGTATTTCTTGAGGGAAGGGTGAGTGGGAGAGAGGGGTGAAGCTGGAGCTGAATTAGTTGGCCAGTAGGTTTGCTATATATTCTGGCTCAATATCGGTGGCTCCATTTACAATGAGCTCTGCATACAATTGTGCCTTGCCTTTGAGTTTGTGGACAGAGTTAAAGAATGCCTTGTGGCTGTCCCCAGCCTGAGAGGTCAAATTTATCTCAAATTTGGCTTTGGTAGACTTTATTTGTCCTCTGAGTTGTTTGTTTAGTTTAATGAGAGTGCTTTTTTTCTTACTAGGTGCTGCACCTCTTATTTTTGCCGTGGTTTTTTTCCTTCTGTTATACAGCCTGTTGATGGTGTGATTCCACCAGGGTGACTTGTTTTCTGATTTAGTTCTGTACTTCTTCCTGGTGGATACAGATGCCTTTGGGCACCTATTAACCTGCTTCTATAGGGTTTCTGTAAACAGTCCCGTATAGGCAACAGTGTTCTCAGGGTTCTTGGGGGCTTGAAATTTTGCCAGATTATCACTTAATGGTAGGAAATTAACATTAGAGTAGTTCCTAAATATTCCAGGGTTTGTGGGGGTACCAATTTTTATTTTTACTTCAATGGAGACCATTTTGTGGTCTGACCTTACCAGAGAAGCTATTACACTAGGGGGTGTTCAGCATTCTCCCACATTAGTGAGGACCACATCCAGTATGGTCGCATTCCTGCTTGCTGTATTGACAATATGGTCCAGGGAGTTGTTCTTACAAAATTCAAGAATCTCTGCGAATCCAGGAATCTAGCTTAATAAAATCTCTCTTCATAAAATTAAACAGTTAATTCATTAAGACTGGGCCTTTCTTCTTGGACAAGCATTATTAACATCAATTATTTTCTTCACTCTAATGCAGAAATAATGTAACTCCTGCTTTGACACTTTTTGTTATAATGAAATCAGTGTTCCCTTAGAAGATACATATATTCAGGAAGGGGGTGAAACAGCTCATCAAATAGTAACTTGATGTATTTTGTAGAGTCCATGAATTTCCCAGTGGGGTAGGTCATTGTTAAATAATTAAATTTATTCTGTTTCTCAGTTTTAGGCCATAAGCATATCCAGTAGGAACATAGGAATATATAGGCTTGCCAGCTTTTCATATCAAAAATTCTGGACATGTACATGAAAGCAAAATGTGTGAACTTTTGGTACCCCCCCCCCCCCCATGCAGCTAATCCAGTGCCTCATTACTTGGTTATTTCTCCTTTTCTCTCCAGTTGCTATAAAGACTGTTCAAAACTTTCAATGTGCATACTATTTTCTGCTTTACTTCTACAATAATTACAGATATTTGGATTTAAACAAACACTTTTATTTCAGATTTTATAGCTCAAACACAGATAGGCATTTGCTAAAGAAAGCAATACAGTCTCACATTGAAAACAGACTTAGCATTAAAATGTCTCTGCCTTTGACACTCACATTCACTGAAACAGCACTGAAGCCCACATTCAAAGAAAATGCATCTGGCCAGTGGTGGAATAAGTTTACACATGGGCTGTTTTCAAATCATAGGCCCCTTTGCAACCATTTTTAGGATCATGCAAAAGTTCTTTGATTCACCTTCCTGGTTGTATTTAATTATAACATATAATTAAATTATATCCCTTGTATAATACAGCACCCCTTGTTAGACGGTGTTTTAAATTTATAGTTTTGAACATTTTTAAGTAAGCAATGAAACAAAACACATGAACCAGTAATGACAAAACTGTTCAATTCAGAACATTTCAACCATAAAGGCCACTCAAACTTCTGTCATTACAATCCACCAATATCAGTCAATATGCACAGTTTCTGCAGAAGTAAACGTCATCTGAATAATTTCACATTAAAGAGATCTGTAACTAATGAAGATGTTGCTGCTAGCAAACAATTTCATACATCACTGTTTTGTCTACAAATTCAGCACCTGCTGCCCTTGAAGAATAAATTGCCTATTTTACATTAAATAATGGTAAGCTGGTAATATTGCAATAGAGAATGGATAGCAAACTGAAAACAAGTTCATAGCGACTAGGCATCTTATCCAAAGGCGGACATACTCAAGACTGGAGCACCCCACGCCCCTTAGGACATGAAGTCTAAAAATCAAAAGTCTGCCATTATTTAGCAACTTCAATCCTTTTTATGAGGGACAGATAAAATACAACACAGCAACAACAATCAATCTACCTACTGGGGGATTAGAGCCCACAGCCTTCTGCATCAAAATGTAAGCTTGCTACCTGTTGTGCTGCTAACAATGCTTTAAAGTTGTCTACCACAACAGTAATATAATTTGCTAAGCAACACAGTTGCACATTGTAAACAAACTTAGCATGAAAGGCAGAAAACTTCTCTTCCATTGAAGCTCACAATTACTTGAACATGTACTTGAAACTAAATTCCTTGAAAAATGCACCTGAAACTCAGTTCTTTGAAAATGCAGCTTGGCAGTTGGAGTAGAGGATTCAGGCTCTTGTTTCCTTTAGCTAAGTTACAGGGCTTGAGCCTAAGCAAATTACTAACCACCTGCTAAATCTATCTAGGGCATTTCACTTCACACACACACCTCAACCTCTTAGTGCAAGAACTCTGGACATAGCCAAAAATAAATAGTGACAGATTATAAATATTGTTCTCATGAACTTAGAAAATTGCTAGAATAACAGGATTTGTATTAGCATGCATTTTTCTAAAGGATATGAAGTCTAAAAATCAAAAGTCTGTCATTATTTAGCAACTTCAATCCTTTTTATAAGGGACAGACAAACATATTGGGGAAAAATCTGGACATTCTTCAAAAACCTGGACAGTTGAGCGGTATGCTACCTACCTACCTGTTGCACGCACGCGTGCACTCGCACACGCGCTTGTGCGCACACACACACACACACACACACACACACACACACACACACACACACACACACACACACACACACACACACACACACACCTACCTCTCACTTGTCCGTTCATGATCCCCTGCACAGTCTAAATGTCTTCTGGAAGACAAAGACATAAACAACCGGTCACTCAGATGCAACAGGTGTTTGCAATCTATTTTCATCTTCTACATCTGCACAACCAGAAGCAAAGAGCATTCTTAAAGAAGAAAAAAAGTTTTTTTTTTTTAAATTAAAATCTCCTGGCCATGACCAGTTGTTGCGGTTGAGGTGCACCACAATTGATTTTATTTTTGGGACAGTGTGCCTTAATTCTGGACAGTTGGCAACCCTAGGAATATAGGAACTAGGTCAGCAATCACATGAACAAGTGAACAATTCTGCATAGGCAGCAGTGTTATCAGGGTTTATGGGTACTTAGGAAGTTAGCCTTAGAGTAGTTTCAAAACATTACAGGCTTAGATGGGGTTTCAGGCTTCATTTTTACTTTAAAGGAGACCATTTTGTAGTCTGACCTTACCAGAGAAGACGTTATACAAGGGGGTGTGCAGTACTCTCCCATATTAGTGAGGACCAGATCAAATACGGTTGCACTCCTGGTTGGTATATTGACACTATGGTCCAGGGAGTTTGTGTTTATAGAATCCAGGAATCTCTGTGCCTAGTTTTGGTGTCATATATGATTCCCATTTAATACAGAAGTACTTAATGTCACCCATGAAAATATGGTATTAGGTTGGATAGTGAGTGTTTCCAATAAGTTTAAATACACAATATTGGTTTCCTGGGTCATAGAGGGGGACCTATAGCTTGCAAGGAATTGGTATTGGATCAGCATACCTCTCAACTGTACAGATTTTGCAGAATGTCCAGATTTTTGCCTCATATTTTGGGTCTGTTTCTCATAAAATTGAGGTTTTCTGCCAAATCTTTGGCAAATCATTGAGGGTTGAAGTCAGAAAATAATGACAAACATTTGAGTTTCAGACTTCCTATCCTTCATAAAAATTCATGCTAATCAGAAACCTGTTGTTCTAGCAATTTTCTAAGTTTGTAAGAGCAATATTTAAAAAGTGTCCCTATTTTTGGGCCTTTGTCCCTCCAATATTGAAGGCTTTGTCCAGATTTCTTGCTGTAAGAGATTGAGAGGTATGCTTTTGTCTATGGTTATTTTAACATGGAGAAGCTCAAGTGCATTGTCCTTTTGGACAGCCTTGAGGTATATTTTATTTTGAGGTAAATCAAAACACTTCCACCTTTATTCCCTATCTGCATAGTGGCTGGCCTAAATTTGTTGGAGGCATTATAACCTTCTATTGCTCATGTGCTCCCCGTAGCTTTAAACCATGTCTCAGTGACTGCACAGACATCAGCTGTCTCTAGGGTGAAGAGAACTTCTAGAAAGTGGAATATTTTGTTCAGACTCATAGCACCGAGCATTAATACCTTTAGATTTTCTTGGTTTTGATTTGCTATGTCAGAAGTATTTTCAGTTTGGCATTGCTTAAAAAAGGCACTATGGGGAAGAATAATATTTTAGCTAATATTCAAAAGCCTAGAACGGAGATGTTTAGACCATCCCTAATAAAGCAGTGCACTCTGTGGACCATCTCCTTTCATGCTGAAAAATATTACAATTATGTCAACAAAATTTGTGATGTATAATGTTTGCAACTAAAATTTTGTCAGTATGGATAGTTTTCATTTATATAAATGTATGATTGTCTATGTCATGCATAATAATTTAATAAAAATATTCCTTATTAAAAAAAGAAAGAATTAACTTTTCAAGAATGATGAAAAGAGGGGAGTCACCTGAATGGCTACTGCCTTGCTCGTACTACTGTTGGTCTCACCACAGCTTCACTCTGCTGGGATACAATGCTCCTTTGCTTCTTCTCTCACCAGAAGCAAAACAGTTGCACTAATCCCAAGATGGGAATCTGGCCACAGAATGTTTGGTGATCCACAGTCTGGTACCAGATGATACAAGGGTGTGTAGGCTTGTTGTAGCCTTTTCCTGATAGATGATTTGAATAGCAACCAGGCCAATTAGGAAGGTCATGCACAGACAATCAATGCCCACTCCGAAACAGTCAGGAATCAATGCACTCTGCTCCTTCTCTCATAAGGAGCAAAATGTATCCACAGATTCCAAGCTGGCACCTTTGAAGCAACTTTTAGTCTTTCTGATGATCAGTAGTCTCCAGGAATAATGCCCTGTGCTCCTTCTCTCACCTGGAGCAAAACAAAACTACTAATCCCAAGATGACCATTAAAGTAGAATGTGGGCTCTCCAATAATTGGTGGTCTTGGAGTAGATGTTGCAGATTTTCAAGGTAAAATGGAAAAAATTGTTTAATATTCCAAGAGCTGCAATATGCACTAAGCAGTTAGATATGAAAAATAGGGTAACTTAAGCTTAAGCTATCTAAGTGGAGAGCCACTAATTTTAAAAGAGCAACATAGATAGGAAGTGGTGGCCACTTTGTTTTTTGCTCTATGAAATGCAGTGGGATGGCCAATAAATTTAAATAGTTGAAGTGGAGCGATTTCACAAAATGATAATTTTGTGTTTATTCACAATAGCCAGTGAAAGATGAGAGAGGACATATGTGGTTACATTAACATACAGGGGAGACATTTAGAAAGACAGCTGAGTTTAATAACACAACAGCACCAGGGTGGCAGGGTGAGGAAAATCTTAATTTCTGTCTGACTCACAGGAGACACAACTGTGGTCTCTTTCTTGGTTTAAATATGCAAACAAAAGTAAGCTACAAGTAAAACACAAGATAAAGAAAGTGAAGCACAGTATACAAAATAGAAGAAGGCAATAAAGCAATGCAAAATACAAGAAAGCAAAAACAAACTAACCTTTCCCTCACAGCAAGTTGTGGCAGAATTTGGGTGAACTTTTCTAGTAAAACCATAAAATGTTTTATTTTACCTCTTAAATAGCAGGTTTAGTTCCTAGCTCCACCCTCAAATTGCAGGTAATTACCCTTAGTTGACCTGTTCTAATATCTATTTGACTCAAAAATTCACAGCTGTGGTCTCTTTCCTAGTTTAAATACGCAAGTAAATGTAGAATACAAGTAAACCACAGTGTAAAAAACTAAATCACAATGTACAAAACAGAAGAAGGCATTAAAACAATACAAAATGTAAGAAAACAAAAGCAAATGAACCTTTTCCTAGCAGCAAGCTAAGGCAGACTGGGTAAAGTATCCCCGTTTATTTCCCTTTTCTTTTTCATTCAGAACTGCATTATCTTTAGCACCCAAACACATGCAGATATTTTCTGCCTTTACTTTTCTCTAAAAAATAAATAATAAAATAAAATAAAAACAAACAAAAAAATATCTTCCAATGTTGACTAAAAAGACAGATTGGAAAAAGACAAGTTTCTAATTCTTAAACATTGACATGTGACACACTTTGGGCAGGATTCACGAAGGCTTGCACGGAGTGTAAGAGACGTGTAACACTCCATGCAAGCCTCGCGATCCAGGAACAGCCCGAAACTCTGTGTAAGAGACCAGCTAAAACGTCTCTTACACGGACTGGGCGTGGATATGCTAAATACCTCACTTGCAGCCGAAAGGTATGCAAATGAGGTATGTTAGCGATCCACGAAGCAGAAACCAGCCCGTGTAAGATACGTTTTAGCTGCAGAAATGTACTCAGTTGACAACTGAGTACGTTTCTACACAAATCACAATGGAGCCATGTCAGCTCCAAATAAAGGGTGCATATGTGTCAGGCAGCATGCCAATGGCCAAATATGTGGCCATTGGCAAGGTAACCCGATGCAAAAATTATAAAAATATAATTTTTTTTTCGCTGATGTTTAAATGCAGCGCAGCCCTGTGCAAATGGGTTGTGCTGTATAAAACATAAAAATGAAGGTTATAAACCCACAAATGTGGGTTTTATGCAATACATGGAATGACCATGCAGGGACCAGCAGACCAAAAACAACATGGCCACAGTGTAGTGGTTGCTAAGGGGGGGAAGCTGAGTCTAAGACATGTAACTAAGCATTAGTAGGCAATCTCATGTAAATGAGGGTTAGGATACTGAATCCCACAGTCACATAGCAAATGAGCACAATCTGAGTAGTGTAAGAGATACATAAGGGGGAGGAATAGAGTAGGAGATAGGTGACATCACAGGGGGGAAGGGTAGAAAGAAATGCAGTTCATTGGAGGTCAGTGTAACATGACAGATGACAGACACAGATCAGGGAAAGAGGAGTGCCACAAGATAAGCATGGGAAAGTCAAGAAATGGAAGGTGTACACTGTTACTTACACCAAAGATTCTTGCTGGGCGTGCATGCACACGTGTGCACGCCATGAAGTGCGAGTAGGGCAGTGTGAGCGTGTGTAAGGCAGACTGAGCATGTGGGAGCGTGTTGGTAGATGTTTAACACTGTTTGCACTGGTGTGCGCGCGTTTTAATCCGAATAGGCAGATCCTGAACCGTGTAAGCATGTGTGCGCACATGTAAGCCACTGTGAGCGTGTTTCTGCTGGTATGCACGCTGCTCCCCCTGAGGAAACAGAAAGGAAAAAGGAAGCAACAGAATTAGTAGGAAGCTAGCAGGGAATACTGCTGGAGCTAGCAGGTGAAACCAATTAGAAGCAGGCAATTACACAGGCAGAATAGTAGCCCAGCCCAGCACTTAAAAGTCTGCAAACATCAGTGCAGGATGTTTCTCTCAAGAGACACTGCAAGACAGGAGTAAGCTATTAGAAGTGAAAACTGAAAAAGCTGAACTCAGAGCAGAAATGTTAGGGGCTGCCATAGCTGTCATAATGATACATAGGCGACTTGCTGAGGGTGGTGACAATGCAGATGGTGCCAGACAACCCACAGTGAGGAGGCTGAGAAGAGTGTACAGGCCCAGGGTCACCTACCATGGGTTACATGAGCTGGAGATAGTAGACCGCTATAGAGTGGACAGAGAGCTCCTGCAGCAAATAGTTGAGCTGTGCAGGCCATGCCTCACACACAGAACCAACAGAGGGGAACCCATCCCAGTGGAAACCAAGGTATGTGTTGGCCTAAGAATACTAGCAACAGGTACCTCCCAAAGACCAACTGGTGATATGATGGGGATATCACAGGCATCAGCCTCCAGGGTACTGCACCAGTTCCTGGATGCCATGTCAGCACATGTCGGTGATCATGGATATTTCCCCAATGCCCGTGAGGTATTGGCCAGCAATATGCGTCTCTTCCAGCAAATAGCGGAATACCCTGAGGTAGTGGGTGCAATAGACTGCATGCACATACGCATCAAAGCACCAGAGGGTGAGCGGGGTAAGGCCTACATTAACCACAAGGGCTTCCCCTCCATCAACTGCCAGGTTGTGTGTGATGCCCAGGGCATAATAATGAATGTGTGTGCTGGCTGCCCTGGGAGCTACCATGATTCTCACATCTGGCATTTGACGCAGCTGTACCAGACATTTGCCAATGGGGACATCCCACACGGACACCTAGTGGGGGATGCAGGTTATGCACTGGAGCCGTGGCTGATGACACCCATCAGAAACGCACACACATCTGAACAGGAACGCCATAATGAGGTGCATGCACAAACATGTAATGTAATAGAGCGTGTGTTTGGGCTGCTCAAGTCACAGTTCCGGTGTCTGGACACATCTGGTGGAGCCTTGCAGTACACACCAACTACATGTACCCAAATTGTCATGGTATGTGCTATGCTACATAATATGATCTTGTGAAAACAGCAGCAGCAGGACCAGCATAGGGCTGGGCCAAACAGCCCCCACCATTGCCAAGGCCATCACAGGCAGAGCGTGACTCGGAGGAGGAACAACCTGAGCCTGCCCCAGTAGGCAGAAGGAGGTGTGCCCAGTATGCCCTGGCCTTGGCAAAGAGGCAACGCATAGCACATACACTGGCTCAGTAGGAGCCCTGGGAATGATACCCCCTCTGACTCACTAAAATAATAACAGGGATGCCTAAAATGACATGACCTGCTCACAAACATGTACAGGGAGTGTAATATGTGCATCCGACAGAGGCAGCCCTGCAGCACCACCTGAGACATGAATGCCATGTGTTAAGTAATGTAACACCATGTACTATATGCACACCTGAGCACCCTGACTAACATCCACCCTCACCAAGCATGAAGCCACAAAATGACGATGGGATGATCAATTGCAATAACTGGCTGAAGTAATGCAGTTAGTCAAAGGGGAGCCAATGTGTTTCAGCCTGGGAAGACATGCTGAGCATGACATGATGCACCACCTGCTAGGGGTGGTGTGCACCTATCAGTCCATGCCCCATGGTTACTGGCAAAGGTTGTCAGTACCCACAGCATGCCCTGAATAGGTAAGTCTCAAAACACAAACCCACCTTCATAGGTACCACAAGGGATAGGAACCTAGATGTAATGCTACCCAATGCCAGAAGTCTAAACAGCAAGATGTGTGCAGTGTAAACGCACACAGTATGGAGAATGTAGATATCAGTCCTGTAATAGAAAACTGGGTCAAGGCTCACATCAGCACCCTAACACTACCAGGTTACACCTCATACTGTGTTGTACAGCCGCAAAACATGGAACAAGCTACAAAAGGAGGGTGACTAGCAATAAATGTCAAGGATAACCACACCCCCATGTTGGTACCACAACAAGAAGCAGCATGGATTAGCCATGGTCAAATACCAATGGCTAAAACCGCCTCCCAGTATATAGCCTCCTGCAGACTACTGTCTTAATACCAGGAACTGCACCTGGCCTATGTTGGAATACATGAATATATCAAGCCCCCCAAACCACATTATATTGCTTGACTGAAAATACCCAGACATACACCGGGAGCATTATACTAGCACCAACACAGTAGGAGAAAAGTTCCCAGAATCCATAAACCAAAATGCCCAGGAACAACGTACCACTCCCACAACAGGGGTAAGCATACTGGATGTGATAATCAGAAACATGTGTACTGGATGGAAAGATGAAAAGTGTATCACTCACTGGAAACACCAGACCATAGAGTAATCACACTGGATATACACATCCTGACCACAGTCCCTGGCCAGAATACCACAGTGAAAAACATGTGTAAAGCATAGGTTGCATCCCTCCAAACCGATGTGGAATCCACAAAAGGCCCTGTGCAAGTGCAGAATATGGGACACACCACAGAATATGTTATACAGGCATTCCATGAACACAGCCAGGAATGCTTGGAGTATGCAATCACAAATAACAACAAGACACAATGCCATACACGCAGGCATCTGGCATGCTGGACTCCAGCCATTACCAAACCATGCAAGAGAATGAGGAAGCTACTACATGATAGAGAAAACATAAAAAGGGAAGTAATCACTGATCAGTAGTATGGCAATAAAATATGTCCACACATACAATCCACTAAGGCCAGCCACAACAAGTAGAATCTGTGAATCCAGAGGCAATGTGACACCTGGCCCAAGTACACAGACAACCCACAACTCCCCCCAATAAATACAAATATATGTGAGAGATGCAACCATGTATCCAAACCGGAGGCTGAGCTCCCCCAACTCAGTACTGTCAAAACTAGTCAGGAGGAGAAGGTAACCATATACACCACAAACCCAGTTCCACATAGACCTATCACAACTGTAAACCAAACACATAAACACAGAAAAACATTCCTGGAGGCCCTAATTACAAACACACCACACCAACAGAAGCCTCCAAAGCAGATCCCAAGCAACAACAACCTCCAAACATAGCACATGCAACACATAGTACACAAAGCTGGTGTGCCAAACAGTCACAGGCCAGAAGGAGAAACAACATGCCTGATACAGTTGTAATAGGTGTCTGTATAGGCAGACACACTGCTGTCCCACTCACCAGACTGAACAAGTAAAAGGGTACAGTAAACTGCCTGTAGGCTGCCACAATATGCCACATAACACAAGTACCAGGTCACCCCAAAGCAAGCAGAAATATGATGCACTCATTGTCCATGCTGGTGTGAATGACCTGAGATGTTCCTCCCTGGACTACAAGAAAAGAAACATGGATGAGCTCTCTGAGTATGTACCCCAGGCTGGTATGACACTGGCCATTTGCAGCATCCAACCCTCACCAAGAATGATGCCACAGTACAAACACAGAATGATCATCTTTAACAGGTGGCACAGTTACAGCTGTCAGTCCAAGAGGGTCTAATGTCTGTCTGCTTGAGATGTCATGCATGACAAGCCATGCTGCTGTTCCAGGGATGGCTTGCACCTGCTACCCCTGGGCGTCTGGATACTGGATAAGGCCTTTGCCACCTCCATAGAGCCGTACGTAGGCAAGGCCAAAAAGACTAACCCACCACCCAAGAAAACATAAGTGGTAAGAAACATAAGGGTAATGCTGACCAATGCCAGATGTGTAAACTGCAATATGCATGCCCCTGAGTCACTTCCCAGTATGGAGAACATCGATGTCTGTGCAGTGACAGAAGCCTGCTGCAAGCCTACTGATAGCACACCAGCACTACCAGGTTATACCACATATCATGCATTATGGCCCCAACACCTGGACCAAAACATCAAAGGAGGGGGAGTATCCATATGCAGCACAGACACCCATACGGCCAGGTACCTGACAATGCACGAAGCAGCGGAGACTACCCATGTGCATCTAAGTGTAGTCAAAACTGCTGTACAGTCTGTAGCATGCGAAAGACCACAGTTTCACACACAAGAACTCCACCCAGACATCCTGAAGACACTGGACAGTATGAATGTCCCACCAAATACCAGACAAGGTACTCACAAATTACCACATAGGTGGTAAACCATTATGTATGCAAGGAGTAATCAGGGACCTAGGGACACAAGTCATCAGTAACCTGTCATGTGACACTCGCAATGCCAATGTGGCTAGGAAGATTGTCAATATTGGACACTGTATCATGAAAGGATTCACATCTACATCAACAGAGGTCACTGTGCCCCTGTACTGTTCCCTTATCAGACCCATAATCTAGTACAATGACTCATATGGGATGTACCGTACCTGACACCTGCAGCGGTTCGGAAGACCTCAAAGGTACCCCACCAAGAGGATAAAGGGTGTCAAATATATGTCATATGCTGCCTGGCTGTAGACACCCCAGCTGAATGCAGTCACAGACTGCCTACACAGAGGCATTGTATGTCTGTTGTACAAGGCCATGTCCAACACAGGAGTAATGGACACGCTCCACCACAGGAAATCAAAGCCATTGGAGCTGTGAGAGTGACAGATGTCAGCCTCAACACATAATGAAATAGGATGTGCTGGAGGGACAGATGCATAACCCAGAGGCTCCCCAAACCCAGAAACAGGATCCCAATCCATGTTAGGCAGAGCCCCTCACTGACACCCCTCAACAGGAATATTGCCAAGTGGATGGATGATCGTACATGTACACTGGAGGTCTTCACTGTGTCACGTCCAGACAGAGGCACAGTAAAGAAAATCATAAATGGCCATAATAGTCACATAGCAAGGGGCGGCAAAAGACACACACTCTGGCTTGGCTTACTAATGCCCTAGGGTGGATAGCCTAGTATGAACCCATGAACCTATGAATATACAAATTGTACAGGAGACTAAGGATAATCACAAAGCTTACTTAACTGATTGTAGGAACCATGTTGGGAATCCACAGATATGCTCCGAATCACACAGATATTACAAACAACATACCAAACACACACACATATAGCCAACATACAACCTGACAGGTGCAGTGCAACCCCCCCCCCCCCAAATGCAAAATATCTATCTCAGCAGTCTGCTGGTCCCCTGACATTGCAGATGCTGAGGTAACAACCATCATCTGCAAAGCAAAACACACAGCAGCAAAGGTATGTGATGGTGTCCTGGGCTGAGGCCAACATGGACTCCAAGAATAATGGAATGCCAAATCACACTACTGCCCAATGTCAGCCTTACCACAGGATATGTACCCAAAGAGCAGTGTACAACAACAGTGGTCCTTCACAACAAAGGTGTTGCCTGAATGGATACTGCAATCTACCACCCCAGGATCCTGACAAGCTTGGTCTGCACAGTTATGGAAAGGATCAGTATGTACCGCAGACATAAAGCTATCGTGGACCTACTGATACCGGACCCTACACAGTGTGGCTGTCATAACTGCAGATCCTGCCCCTAAACATGTTTGACCCATTTGAAACAGTCATTAAGGTCATTGATGATGGCAATGTGGTCCACACAGCGTAGCTGGACCGTGCATATGCTTCCAGACAATACCCTACGAGTTCAGTATGGATATGTCCACCAGCTTAAATATATACCCCTATGTCAGTAGAGGGGTTGCAAACCAGACCAAGGACAGAACTGACATGGTCAGACATGCTGCATCCATGTCAGACTACAAATCAGATATGAGTGGCATCCCACAAGGCATGGTCTTGGGACCCCCCCCCCATTCCGTATATATGTCCCATAGGTACAGGCCAACATGGAAGGACTGTGACTGAACATGTATGCAGAGGAGTACAAACAGCCCACCATATCCGACCCCCAGCTGACACAAGCAACCCACAAAAGGGCCCCCTAGAAACAGACAACTGGAGCCATAGCCATGTCAGCAAGCTAATTGCAGAACTGTGTATAGACAACTACCGTGGATATACAGTAAGTGCCCACAAATTACCACACAGGTGTTAATCCATTATGTACCTAACATGTAATGAGAGACCTGGGGACACAAGGTGATAGATATCCTGCACTGGACAAACATGTGGCTGTAGTGTTCGCAGAAACATACCATATACCCACCAATCATGAAGGTTGTCAGATGTAGATAAGGGGAGGTCACTGTGGCGCTGCAGTCATCCTTCATCAGCGTCACAATTGACTACAATAGCCCCTGTGGGATATACCTCAGCAGACACCTCCATCAACTGTAAAGTCCACAACAGTACCCCACCAGGAGTAGCAAAGAGCATGAACAGATGCCATGTGTTGCCTGAGTAAACAAACTGCAGCTTCACACACTGCCATACTGCCCAGCCAGAGGCAAGCTGTGCCTGATGTATGAAGCCATATCCAAGCTGGAATCAATGAACATGCTGCACCTTGTACAATCTGAATGGCAGTGAGCTATGCACATGAGAGACCTGAACCCCAGCACTGACATACATAGGACAAGCTGTACAGAATGATCCATAACACAGAAGGCACCCCCACTCTTGAGTAAACTCCCAGTACAGGTTAGCCAGAGAGTCACCTTTCGACACCCCTCAAGAGGAATCCTGATGAGTGGATGGGAGATGGTAGGTTAACCCTGGGTATCACTGTTATGTCAGAGGTAGATGGAGGCACAGTATACTAACCATGATATATGTCATGGCAAACTCCAGTTACAATGTGTGTCGAAGGACAAACACACCCTGTGACTAGCATCAGAAATGGCCTAGGGAACATCGCTAGTGTTTGCCAATGTCCACCTATGTTGTGGAATACACTACCAATGTTGGACAAGCCTGGTGTAGGTAGTCCATATCTGAACATAATGCAACATGGTCATATGTGCACAACTGGCCCCTACACACTCTGTTGTGCCCACTATGAAGATGTCAAGCAGTGATAGGACTAAAGCCCAGGATACTGACCACCACAGTGAAAGTACTGAACCAGTACACTATACGGTACTACAGTGTTAGGTCATTATGAAAGGATGTTGACAACTGTATGCAAAGTATCCCATGCAATCCCTGCAGGCACAGTATAATCCCTGTTGTGGCAGACACGAAGCAGTTGGCCAGTTAGTACACAACATGACACCCAACACACAACCATAAACGTGAGATATTGTTGAAGTTCACACACACCCAAATATGTGGTGGACTTCAGAGTTCAACATATGGAAAGCTCACACTGGGCATGCTCGCACACTTTGATAAATGGGGCATATGTCAGACAACATGCCATGGAAAGGCTGAACTGGGCATGCTCACACACTTAGGCCATATCTCTGTTTAGCAGTTGGCCACACATATCTGGTATTTGTACGTGTCATTCCAGGAACCAACCACAACACAGCAATCTGCCCAGTGCACATAGTAAATGACTACAGAGACATAAGTGATATAGTGGATCGCCCTCATATTCAAACATCTTCCACAGATACACAAGTTGCTCATAGGAACAGGGAATGCTATGGCAATAAAGACCTGCAAACAGTATAACAGCACAACTGACAATTGAACATATGGGTGTAGAGGTCAATACTAGGCTTGTTGCCCTAGGGAATGACAGCTTAGCCAGAGTGTGCTTGGCATCTGCATCCCCAGTACAGTAGGCTACTGTGCCACTGTAAAGTAGATCACATAAGGCAACGTGTGAGACTAGTGAGCTGTGCCTCTGTCAAGCAGGGGCACAGTGGAGATCCCAGGGTTTGAATGTGCTAAGCCACAGCCATGTTGTTGGTGTGTGCTGGAAGAGGGTTGCTGAGGACCTCTAACAGTAAGTGTCCGTCATTAACAGACTGAGGGGAGCCCTATCTGCATTTTCTGGACAATTCCACTGTCAACACTGTGTTGTGATCATTATGTGGGAATGAAGTGTCATACCGGTACTGTTCACAGATGTCCTCCCTCTGTGGGCTACAGCTCTGCAATGTATTAGCTCACTCTGTCTGTTGGACGGCTCATATATGGCTGGTGTACACCTGACAGGTGTCTTGTTGTGGAGCAGTCATGGGTATATGTGGGATAGCATGATCAATGCAAACCTTACACATGCTCATAGAATGCAATTGTCAAGGATTATGCAGAGTGGCCAGTATAGTCCCCCAGCATGGGTCCTTTGAAGTCGTCCACCCCAGTCCTCACAAGTGTAAAGTCTGCTTGTGCTAAATACTGTTTGTTTGCAGTGACAACCTTGCCTGGGGGTGGGGATGGGATATGGATGTCCAGGGAAAGGTGGGTATGGTCAGATATCAACAATGGTGGTCTACCTCTGGTGTGGAGCAGTGAGTACCCATGTTGCAGATGGACAGGTGCAATATGTATTCCCCATGTGGCTGTGGTGTGTGGTTCTGCCATAGCACATGGACCCACAAATTGCAGTGGCTGTAGGGTAAAGTGGTAGAGGCCTGAGTAGTTCTCACACACAATATGCCTGTACCTGATGTTAACAACTGGAATGGTGTATGTGAACACCTGCATATCCCGGCACTGTTCCCAGGGAAGCAAAGTGTGTGTCCTGGATGTGGGAGTGGTGTTCTGGACTGGTTGTGTTGTGTGTTACAGGTCCTGTGGTCATGAAGCATGGTATAGAACATAACATGCCAGTGTGATGTGCATATCTGACCCTGACGTAGGTGGCTGCAAATGCATATATATGCTATCCCCCCACCTGACAGGTAGTACTAGATGTACATACCTCTGTAGAAATAAAGATGTCAGCACCCTATAACTACTGCAGGTGCAGACCAGATGCCCAGTAATTTGGTTAGCGCGCTCTGCTAATGTGTCTCCCTCAAGTGTCATAATATAGGTAGGTAGGAGTTCAAACCATGCAATTGCTCAGTGTGTGTGTGGGGGTAAGTGGGGTTGATGTGTGTGCAAGTCTGTGTGAGGGAGATGTCCCTTTTCGCAACTGTGAAAGCACTCTACAGGATGCACATTCCCCTATCTAAGCACGGATGATGTCAGCACCCTATAAGTACAGCAGGAGAAGAGAAACCTCCCAGTAATTCGAATAGCGAGCTCCGCTAATGCATCTGTCACGAGTGTCATAACATAGTTAGGTAGGGGTTTGAATCCTGCAACTGCCCAGTGTGTGTGGAGGGGGGTTAGTGTGTGTGTAAGTCTGTGTGAGGGAAATGTCCCTTTTGGCAACTGTGAAAGCACTCTACAGGATACACATTCCCCTATCTAAGCACGGATGATGTCAGCACCCTATAAGTACAGCAGGAGAAGGGAAACCTCCCAGTAATTCGAATAGCGCACTCTGCTAATGCATCTGTCATGAGTGTCATAACATAGTTAGGTAGTGGGTTGAATCCTGCAACTACCCAGTGTGTGTGGAGGGGGGTTAGTGTCTGTTCAAGTCTGTGTGAGGGAGATGTCCCTTTTGTCAACTGTGATAGCACTCTACAGGATGCACATTCCCCTATCTAAGCAGGGATGATGTCAGCACCCTATAAGTATAGCAGGCGAAGGGACACTTCCCAGTAATTCGAATAGCGCACTCCGCTAATGCGTCTCTCTCAAGTGTTATAACATAGTTAGGTAGGAGTTTGAAACCTGCAAATGGCAAATGTGTGTGTGTTTGGATGTGGGGAGTTTGTGGGTGTGCAGGTCTGTATGAAAGACATGTGCTTTTTTTGCAATCAGGAGATCACACTACATGATGCACATTACCCTTTCCAAACACTGATGATGTCAGCACCCTATACATACAGCTGGAGAAGGGACACCTCCCAGTAATCCGAATAGCACACTCTGCTAAAGCATCTTTCTCAAGTGTCATAACATAGTTAGGTAGGGGTCTGAAACCTGCAAATGGCAAGTGTGTGTGTGTTTGGATGTGGGGAGTATGTGTGTGTACAATTCTGTATGAAAAAGATGTTATTTTTGGCAATCAGGAGATCACATTACATGATGCACATTACCCTTTCCAAACACTGATGATGTCAGCACCCTATAAGTATAGCCGGAGAAGAGGAACTGCCTAGTAATCCAAATAGTGCGCTTTGCTAATGCGTCTCTCTCATGTGTCGTGACATAGTTAGGTAGGGGTATGAATCCTGCAAGTGTGTGTGTGTGTGTGTGTGTGTGGTGGGGGGGTGTAGTAGGGTGTGTGTAATTGCAAGTGTGAGAGAACAGATCCTTTTGGCAAATACTACATTACACCAGATGCTGCATATTCCCCCAGTAAACACAGGGGATGTCACCACACTATCAGCACAGCCAAACAGGGCTAGTTGGCGAGTAATGCCAATAGTACGCTCCGCTACTGGGTCTATTACCATTGTCAGAGTGCAGATAGGTATGTTTTGGAAACCCACAACTGCCACGTGTGGTTGTGTCACACATTATGACCTTGTGTGGGTCTTTGTGCATAACAATGCATGCCATTGCCTAAACCAGCAATGGCAATGCACACATGATGTATGTGTGTGACACATACACATAAATACCTGTGACCTGCAGTAGTTACCATGTCTGACACGTGCCTCGAGTGGATAAATGGTATTTGCAATGCATAACAATATGACTGTGTCATACTGTGCAGGGGCCGCACGCGGTATGTGTCTATACAGTGTGGGTGTATGCGTAAAATACCTACAGCAGGGGATACACATCTGGTCTGGGCCATATAGTCTACATGTAGTCGATGTACAGGTGCTGCATGTTCCCACCTGTTGTGGGAGTGGTAGCATGTTATTCCACTGCAATTCAGTGACCACATGCTGGGAACCTTTCAATTAGTGTGTTGTAGCTACAGTAATGCTCATGCACAATGTTTGGCTGTATGCAGTCCAGCCATATAAAGACAATTCTTGAGACTGTCATATTGCCAGTGTTGTTATGCAGGATAGGTGGGTTTTCTGTGTATAGGAGGGTTGTGTGTGCCAGGCTATGAACCAGAAGGCAGTCCAACACACTGTTAGCTGCACATGAATAGGCCCTGATGCTTTGTGCTGTGCCAACAACCTGGAGGTGTGTGTATCTGTGGTGCCTTGGGATACCACCCCCCTGTCCATGTGTGTTACATGTGTAGGGGACGACAGGCATGGTATGAGGTATAACCTGGCAGTGATGGGTTGCACCTGTGAGCCGTGAATCAGGACTCTGGTACTGCACAGACATTGCAGTTCACCGTGCTGAGGACAGTGTCCAGTGCATGCATCTTACAGTGTACACTGCTGGTGTTGTGTAGCATCACTGTTAGTGTCCTATCCTGTGTGATACCCATGGAGGTGGCTATGTAATCCATGTCCTGCAGCATAAGGCACTATGTGTGTATCAAGGGGCTTCGCCAATATACATTGGCCCATGGGTGTCACGTGCAAGCTGCCCCTCGCAAATCATTGTGGCTTCCCCTAGCATGTAAGCATACATTGACAGCCAGTGGATACCCTATGAATGACATTGGAGATTGAGCAGAATGTAGACATAGAACACCCTTCCTACATATAGTGGTAGCATACCTGGTGAGGGTATGATGGCAACCAAGATCAGGCTCATACTGGCCTGTGCCACATGCTGAGAGATCCTTTCTATGTTCCCTATCATGTAGTCCAGGGAGGTATGTCTCAGGTCATCCATAGTGGCATGGTCAATGACTGAGTCATATGTGTCCATGCCTCTGACTGACCTGTATGCATGTGTTTTGTGGTGGACCATAGTGCCCCACAGGCATATCACTGTGACCTTCACCATGTACAGCCTGTTGAGCGGGACCCTACTGCAGCGGCCAAGAGAGGTACCTGACACATCTGTATCAGGTGTGTTGTGTATCCCTACAGGCTGTGAGTGTGTGGCACACGGGATGTGTGCGCCATGTGTGGCATGTGCTCTGTTCCGATGTAACGTATGCCTGTGTGCCAGCTGCGGAGGTGTGTGATGCTCAGGCAGGATGCAATTCTGAGTCTCCAAGTATGCCCCAGTGTGTTCAGATTGCTGTCAGTGTGGGTCTATGTCTGACTGGTATTGTAGTCACTGTAGTATGTCATGCCACCTGACAGGGTATGGCATTACTGGGTTCAGAGTGTTCAGTCCCCAGATTGGCTATGTGGTGGCATCCCACACATGTGTTGTACGTTCCTGGCCAGGGGTGAGGGTTGACTGCATACATGTGGCAGCTGTGACATTGCCACATGACTCACGTAAACCACAACTGGACCATAGAGGTGATTCTCAGTTTACCTTTGCACATGCTACCATAGTAGTGTGATTGCCATGGTGATTACCAACACATAGGGCCAATGGGGAACAACATACTGAAGGTGTGTATGTGTGGGTGTACTACTACTGATTTCATAGCACTGGCATATATGACTGCACTCGTGGGTAAATGCCAGGTAAGACATGTGCAATGTGTCACAGGCAACGTACATGCGAACAGGACAGGCAGTGACGTTCTGTCATGTGTAAACTTGAGATACGTATCATACGCTATGCTGATGTCACTAGGAGTCCACAGAAGCACTGTAACTCTGCATTGCAGGTGGAAGCAGTGTTCCAGGGAACCCCAAGAAAACATGCATGCAAACAAAGCTACAGTAAGCAGGGCTGGAAGTAGTCCATTATACAACAAAGAAGGGGTAACACTAACAGTAGGTAACAGTGCAAATATGTAGGCACTATCAACATGTACCCAGGAATGCACAGCTCAGATGTCCATGGTAGAACTGATATTATGTCATAGTTAATTGTGATTTGGATTACATTGGTACTGCACACATATCAACATGCGCAAACATCCACATTGCATAGTCGTTGTGGGCAACTTGCCACCATTACTGTACATGTCCATCATTGCGTATCACTACTTGCATTAGCTTCCCCCTGTGCTACCCATGTATGTGGCTATCTGTTGACATCCTTACCACCGGTATGCAATAATGTGCAGCTGTTACACTTTGGTACGTACTATGGGTGTAGATTACAATTCAGGACAGTCATATGGTTACTGCATCAGGCATGCTGGGATATACACACAGTCATATCAGCACACTGTACTGTTACCAACATGATACTACTAATACACTTCTATGTAGTCACCCTGTGCATCGGCAACATGTTTACCTGTTCCTGCACTGATGTTGGAGATTGCAGGAGTTGGCACAGTTTCATCATATGCACAGGGTGTGAATTAGGTATGCCTGAGTCTGCCACTGATACCACCAATTGACATGTGTGTGTATGTGTGTTGGAGAGGGACAGCAGTACAGGGTGGGGCACTGTTGGTGCAGTGTGTGTGTGTATGTGGTATCCCTAGGTGTTAACATTTCGCATGTGTGTATGCATGCACACAGTTCCACCTCATGGCTGCCATATACATGAGTTTGTGGACAGCCACAGACTGCACCTGGCAGGTCATACAGATCAGTGTCTGTGGGCATGGACATGGTACCTGTGCCTGGCAGGGGTGCTACTGACCGTATCCGGTACTAAGCCAGACTGGGTACTGTCATCAGAAGCGGGAGTCTGTTGACTGGACACAGGTCCCTGTTGGGACTGTCCAGAGCCACGTGCACGTGGTCTCCTGGGGCGTTCCGATGACAGCACAGACCCAGCATTGCTGGGGCTGCTGCTGGCACTATGGGGGTGTCAACGGGCATGTTATCATCCACACTGACTGTCAGCTGCTGCTGTTGCTGGCATTCGGCCACGTCGATGCCGCAACCGCCCACCATTGCCCTGGCTCATGGACATGTGGTTGTGGAACTGCTGTAATATGTCCCCACAACGTCTGTCTATGACATCGGTGAAATTACGGATAGCATCCGCAATGTCACTCATACTGTCAGTCATGGCTGTGCGACATGCTCTCAGCTCCCTCAGACCCTTTCTGGTGTACCTTTCCATATGCGACTGTGCCTGCATGACAGCCTGAAACATAGCTGAGGTTGACAGACCTCTTTGGGCACATCTGCCAGAGGCAGTACACCCACGGATGCTCCCACGAGAACCCATGGGCAACTGTCTGTGTGGTACCATCGCAGGACCCTGCCCATGGCTGCTGTGTGGGGAAGCATGTGCCACAGATACCACATTACCCTGGTCAATGCCCACTGTATCCTGTCCATCACCTAGGGACAATGGTGACATAGGATGTACTGGCAGGATGACTGTGCGCAATGATGGGGTTGACAGCTGTGTACTCTCAATTGGCTGACCAATGGCGGACCCTGACACACCTTCCTGTGCCATTACACAGATATCATCATTATCAGTACCTGTGGCACCAGATTCAGGTTCCCTGCTGCAGGACACCAGAGCAGCACCAGAACCTGTGGGAGGAAGACAGGAAACACAGTTTACAGTATCCACACAATGTTACCAGTGATGCACTTATGCACACATGCACACATGCACACGTGGACACATGCACACATGCACACATGGACACAGGCACACATGCACACATGCACACATGCACACGTGCACACATGCACACTTGCACACATGCACACGTGTGCACGTGCACACGTGGACACGTGCACACATGGGCATGTGTACACATGCACACATGCACACATGCACACGTGGGCACAGGCACACATGCACACATGCACACGTGGACACAGACACACATGCACACAGGCACACATGCACCCATGCACACATGCACACGTGAACACAGGCACACATGCGCACATGCACACATGCACACGTGGACACAGGCACACATGCACACATGCACACATGCACACCCCGCAGTATAAACACAGAACACTACTGAGTTACACTAGTATTACTAGCACTATCAGGACTATAATAGGTATTGTTAAAACACACTCACCAGCATGGATGGCCTGCTTGCTGTAACACTGGAGGGACCTGCAGAAATGAGGAGATTAATGTCAGTGGGCACAACTGTGCCATTGATACTGCATATGATACAGTGCAGTAGTACACCAGTTGCCTTTCACACGTCAGCTGCTGATATTGCCAATATCACACCTGCACAATTACATACTATGTTGACAACTACATACCACGGACACACCTTACATATGCATAAACTAACAGTGTACAGAACAGTCAAGCGTACATATGGCGTATTACCTGCACGCTCCATGTTGTGCTGCTGTGTGGATCCAGCCTCCATCATGATGCAGGTGTATTGCTGTTGCTGTTCCGGGGCTGGAGCCACAACACTTAGGAGTAGCCCCTCCAGTCTGGTGAGGGGGGGATGTGTGGCCACCCCACCTCCTGTGGCAACCTGTTGCCTGTGGATATCCGATGCACACTGATGGACATTTCTGATTAAATCACTGCAGTGATGTCGTACCTGCTCATATGTCCTATTATGCGTGCCAATGTCATTTACCCTATGGACAAGGTCTTGCCACAGTGCAGCCCTCTCCTGCTGATTCTGGCTGGTGCGGGAAAACAGTATGTCATAATCCCGCACCAGGCTCTGGTGTATCTCCTCATCTTCTGCTGCAGAGTAGGCGGGATTACGCTGATGCACCATGTCTCTGGAAGAGAACACAAACAGGATATCAGCAGACTATGTCAGCAATATATGGCACACATACTATATATGATACTCAACTGTAGTGATATACTACTACTCCCATATGTAGCATGTGTGTGTCTCTTGGTGGATACACAAGTACATGGCCAGATATCGGTGCTCAGCCAACACCTGTGCAACAATACCTGCCACATTCCATACAACATAGTAGCATGCCCCATCGGTCAGCACACTGCGATGGGTCCAATGTACAACCTCACTCTGGGGGTTCATACCAAGGTACTGTATGTGGAACGCCATCAACTAGTGTGATCTGGACAAAAGTTACTCGGCCTGGATATACATATCCCACCACCACCCCCACCAGCACAGTAGACTACTTTGATATGTATGTGATTAGACAGTTATTCACTTGTTAGGACTATGATGGTATCCATGCAGCCCACTGGGCCAGAGGAAGCCACAACCCACACTGCTGACCCCTTTGCGAGTGCTTCCCACGGACATCCCAAAGATTGCATGGAACATGCACACACATTTCTAGCCCAGACCCTATGCACAAAGGTTAGGCATCCTGTCCGGTGGACCCCAGCCACAGGCAGATGGTATAATGATAGAAGGAGGCTACTGCAGGACAGAGCAGATTCACATTAAGGGAAGGCATCTGTGGTCAGCACTGGTAATAAGCTACGGTCTCTCATAACAACATCCTTGGCCTACTCTGGGAGGGAAATGGCCCCAAACACTATAGATAACCACAAGGCCTTCTTCAGTTATGTTACACATATGGACCAAATGCCTCAGATATGCTCTGTGTTAATACACACCTACTTAACATTCACCGAACACACAGATATTGACAACATTCCTGCAGACAGGTTCGGTGCACGTATCCTCCCTCCTTCTCCCCCACAAGTAGAAATACTTATCACAGCTGAATGTAGCCTCCCTATCATCTCACATTCCAGGTGAGGGCCGCCCTCAGCAAAGCAGAGCACACAGCATCAGTGTGACCTGCTGGTATCCCTGGATGTGTGCAACGTGAACTGCAAGAGGACATACAACCGCATATAAGACTGATATTTAACCTTGGCCATACTATAGGATATGTACCTGAACACTGGCATACAGCAACAGTGGTCCCACTCCACTAAGGAGGCACCTCAACTGACCCTGGGAACTACTGCACCATAAGCTTAACCAGCCTGGTCTGCAAAGCTATGGAATGATTCAGTATGGGATACATATACAGCGATATTGGGTACCTGCAGACACTTGTTCCCGGCCATTTTGCCTTTGTGATGGGCTGATCCTGCCTTTTGAACTTGGGTGACCTTTCAAAACAGTCACTACAGCCATTGATGAGGGCAACACAATCCATACAGCCTACCTGGACTTGCCTAAGGCCTTCAACACAGTACTCCACTCAGGCATCATAGACAAGCTCATTAGCTTACATGTTACTACATATGTCACATGATGGGTTGCACACTGGTTGACATACAGAATCTATAATATTGATATTGTAGGAGCCATGTCAGGCTCAATGCCAGTCACATGTAGTATCCCACAGGCCTCTGTCCTAGGACCCCTCTTGTTTGGCATTTATTTCTCAGATGTAAAAGCAAACATGTGTGGGTTGTGGATGACAAAGTTCCCAGATGACTGCTAACTAAGCGCCATAGTCGTTACACCAGCTGACACACACATCCTACAGACAGGCCTCACTGCGATGGAAAACTGCTGCCAGGATCATGGCCTAACACTGAATGACATGTAATGTATAGTCATCCCCTTTTGGTGGAACTACGTGCACACAACATATCACATGGACATACCTATAGATACAGACCTATGACACATATGGAGGGTTCACAGTATGCAGACTATTAACCTGTTACTTTACATTACCTGTGTTTGTCGCAGCTGGTTGCATTACCGCTACTACTGCTTCCTGCTGCTGCTGCCATGGCTTGCTACTGTCACTGCTGACAGCTTAGACTCAGTGTGTGTACCGTGTGTTGTTGTTTGTGTTTTTTTTTTTCTCTCTTTCTGTCTCTGTCTCTGTCTCTCTCACTCTCTCTCTCTCTGTCTGTCTGCCTCCAGACAGTGCAATGAACGTATTGCATGTGTGGAGTGTGAGTACAGGATGCTATTGTAGGTATCTGCATAAGTCCATGTGATGGCCTCTGCACCAATTGTAAGCCAGCATTTGCTAATTGCATGCAGCCAGTTGTGTACTGATTGCAGTTCTCACTGTGATGTTAGGACAGTGCTATAAAAGGGTATGTGAGATAGGCGTTGCCCTTTCAGATTGTAAGGGCGGGGACCATGCTGGTATGCTGTGGACACTGTTCTGTGAGTGTAAAGGTTAGTATCTCTCTCATGATTCAGGCTGTGTTGTAGATTCACATTTCTCCATTCCTCTCTCCTGTTTTCTGTAGTAAGTGTGTATACACACTGACACCTACAACTATATATATATATATATATATATATATATATATATATATATATATATATATATGTAAATATACATACATTTATATATGTACATTAACTGACATTATTACCTACTAGCTACCAACTAGCATGGCTGTTTCTGTTCACACACTACTATTATGGAAATCCACTAGTTTTGACAGTAAGTATGAATGACATGCTTTGTGTACTACACATCCTATATTCCCTTTACATTCATTCCTACTATTACATGATATATTTATTTTAGCACACCTCTCTTGTATAAGAGTCATGCCTTAGTGGTAGGTCATGCAGACTACTGTTTCCAAGGTCCTGGGCTCGGGACTGACAGTGGGATTTTATTTTGCTTTTGAACTGACTACAGGACCTGTCAATCAGAGTGACTAAGGCACTTTTAAGCAGTTGTAACCGGGTTAGCACTGGTTTGCGCGGAGCTCACGCATGCGCACTGGCGTTTAGCTCCACGCGCACACACGCACACCTGCTTACAACCACTTAACAGTGCTTACTCTGGCGCACACCCGCGCTATTTTCTTTGAAAGAAATGAAAATGGGGAGACAGGAAAGTGGTGAAAAGGGGTCACAAAGAGGGTAAGACAGTAGGGAAACAAGCTTGGAATTTGCAGGAGGGATGTAGGTAAGGCCCATTGCTGCCCATTTCTTCATCAGCAACAGCTGTGCATATGTATGTAATTTGGTGTGACATTTGAAACTTTCCACCCCTGAGAGAGGTGTCAGGACAACACTAATACTTGTTGTACAGCCAATTGTAATTGATAGTTTCCATGTCCAGCAGACATATGTGCAGAATGGGCAGCTATGTATGGGGCGTAATTTTTTTCTGGGTACAGAGTGCCCTTTTTTTTTTTTTTTTCAGGTGAGAGTGGTATGTCAGGTGAAAGAAGTCGGTATAGCTGGGGAGGTAGGTTGGGTAGGTCAACAGACAAGACAAACAAGATGCATACAGGGGCGGTGTATGACACGTGTGGGGGGGTTACACAATTGACGGGGACGGATGTTTGGATATCCAGAACCCATGAGCCCACAGATGGCAACAGTGGAACTGATATCCCCACCCATGGGCAGTTGCCACTGTTCCTTCACTGCCCAGGACGGGGCTGTGCTGGGGGCTGTGTAGGCCGGGCAACAGGCATGCTCGTACGTTGTGCCTCCTGTGCCTCAAGCTGGCGTATGGGCCCAAGAACAGAGTCCCGGATCTCCCTACGCACCACAGTCCGGACACTACGGAGGGTGAGTGGTGGTTCTCCTCCGGCCATGCTTGCAGAGGGGGGACGAGCCCCATCTCCTGCAGTGCTTCCACCCACAGGTGGCACAGGGCCACCGGAGGAGGGTCCAGACTGGGCACTAGTGCCAGGTGCACTCGCCAGCTGAGGTGGGAGAGGTGGGTCCGCTGGAACCCGCCTTCCCTGTCGTCCTATGTTTTGCATTATGTCATGACAGTTTGGGTTAGTAACATATAATACCATTCGCAATTAGTTGTAACAGCATGCATTTGTATTCCCATTAACCAAACACCCAGATAGTCACACCATTGAACAGCGAGCATATCACATGCATAATTTGAACAGCAATACACAGTCCAACAACATGCAGGGTTGATTGATGGCAACAGGCCATCAGGTTTGGATGTATGAACAGGGCAGATGCATCAACGGACATGCAAATATTTATGACCCAACAGGACAAATGTCCAGGGGGTGTTAATTGTGATTGCACATACCATTTTCACGTGGAATGGGTTATATGTGGTTATAGGGTGGGGTGAAGAAAATAATATTAACATCTTCGAATACCAATACATATGCTGTACATTTCTAATAGCTGTACATATATACATACTACTGTTCTAACTACAGTTTCCTATATAATAACTACTTCAATTTGGTGATAGGACTGTTACTGCTACATCAATATACATTTTATTGTTCTTCATACACATTCATATCTGGCTTTGTTCAGCTACATCATCCTGCTACATTTGCTTTATATAGCTATAGACAACTGTGGATGTTTGGTATGTCAGACAATCATACTATCTGCATATTGCAGACTGAGAGCAACATATCCAGATTTTGGGATACACATTCCAGCTGCAGCAACACTTTGAACAGATTTCACTGTTTGGTTCTGCTTCTCACATTCATTTCATTCTGTACTGACTGCAGTATACTTTATTCAGGGGTTATTACTACTTTATTGGTGGATTCATAACTCTTTCTCACACTCTCTCACTTGTTTTCATTTTACTATTCAGGATGGTACTTACTTCTAGGCTTTATTGACATGTTTTACCTGTAGTTATTACAATCCTTTCCAGCAGTCTCACTTCTGTCATGTTTCAGTATTTCAACACGGGTATTTTTCACACATGTGATTTGCTCATCTTCTGCAGCTGTACTTTTCAGCCTGCTGCAGGTTGTGTACTATTATATTACAGGTGGGGCATCTTTATTTCAGACTTTATTTCAGACATTTTCATTTTTCTGTTTGGATTACAGACTGCAACACACTTTTGTAATCAAGCAATACTTGCAAACACTCTCACACTGTTACTTGCACATTTTATTACTTAGTGACTACACTGCACTCTTTTGCTAACTGTCATACTTTTATATTTCTTTACAGTTACTGGGAGAGGATTACTGACCTGCCTGGTGGCGCAACCGCACCAGCCTATCGCCATAGGCCCTGCGGTTTGCAGAACGGACACCTGCAGCTGTAATATAAATAAAGTAATATTGGAATACACATCTCCATAATATCAGCTAGTTTAATTTCTTACATACATAATTAAATGTAACTTACTCAGTAGTGGGGCGTTGAGCATTTGCCGGGCCTCCTGGATCCAAAGGTTCAATTGGTCCTGTTTGCATCTCTTCAGGTCCGCATGGTGGTGACGAACCTGCTCACCAGTCCTTGGAATCCCTGTGGCACTGGTGAGATCATGAGCCAACCGGTCCCATGCCTCAGCCCTATATGCTCCCCAAAGGACCTAGCCTTGCATGAGTTGGGCCTCATGATTGTGGACTAGGAGCCAGACCATGTATCTGGACTCCTCAATGCCCCACCTCTGTGCTCGAAAGCAACTACCCTCACCTACTCCTGACATTCTGGCTGCAAGTTAGTTCTACAATCGTTTATGCTGTGTATTCCTGCCTATGGGGCTTATATATGCCATTTTTCCCACACATATCTGTGATTGGCCATTTTGGAATTGTATCAACTTCACAAAACCTGCTTTGTCATGCTCCACTTTGTATTCATTCCTATATATCTGCTATTACTGCATTCCTAGGTACTGCTGTCATGGCTTAGTGGTTCAGTACCTTGACTATGGTGCATAGTATCCTGGGTTCGAACCTGGCCACTGCTTTTTATTTTTTATGACTGTCTAGACAGGCTAAGGGGTGTGTCTGTGTAAAGGCAGTTTTGATGTAGCTTGCTCAATGTTGCCCGTTGGTTAGCTTGTTGGCACGGTGCGCAGCTCCGTGCAAATGGGTTACGCTGGTTTACGCTTCATTTGGCTGTTAGCACGCATATTCCGCTCAGCTCAGCTAGGGGCACTCATTTTACACCTGTTAAACCACTGCTCACCTATGGGCACTCATTTTACACCTGTTAAACCACTGCTCTCCTACGGGCACTCATTTTACACCTGTTAAACCACTGCACAAGTTATGATCCTCAGGCCACACCCCCCCCATCCATGAAGTGGCAGTCACTCCTGCAACACCCCTGCCTGACAGCATTACTTTGTACAAAATGGCTGGCAGCCACAACCCTGGCACAAGAAACCTCCCAATGGGCCTAGATCCATGACAAACAAACCACATGAGAAACCCAGAGGCTCTGCAAAACAATAAAATTTGATTGCATAACAGGATCACATTGGCCTGAATTGCCTGCCAGCTGAATATGGAAACCAATCACCTCCCTGTTAACAGACCTGAAATAAATATAGGTATAACCAAGTCTATAAATATTACCCCCTAGCACCCTCTTTTTTTTATGTGGTGTGGGGCAAAATCAGGACAGCTATGCTATTACGGCAGCTAAAAAGTGCAGCCATGATCATTTACCTCCTCCTGTTCCCCCTCCCCTTTTTTTTTTATTTCTCGATGAAGAGCCAAAGAAGCCAGATCTCCACCCTGACAGTAGTGAATGAAACAGCCCAACCACCAACGCAGTTCCCTAGGTAGTTTTCCCTTTCTCATTTAACTATTTTTTTTTTTTTTAATTAAAAACGAAGCCCCTCGCAAGCAGCGCATGTGCCCTGTCCCTCCTGTCACAAGGTGCCCCCAAGCCTGTGAAGCAGTCAACACATACCAGAAGAGGGACTTGCGATCAGTTGCAACCCTCTCTCCAACCAACAGTTCCAGCTATAAGTACTGCTTCCATAAACTTGGAAGCCAATAGCACCTGTAAAGTTATGATGTCTCTCTCCTCCTAAGAGCACCTCTAGTACCCTCCTCGCATGCCTGAGGAGCATTGGTAACAGCCAGCTCATATCCCCAGTAAGCCCGCACTAAAATGCCACAAGCATTCATGGAGAAACTGTTACATGCCGGTGCTTGGAAGCCCGCAAAGCCTCCAAACTGCTCAACAGAAGCATTTTTTTTGTCCTGCACCTGGCCCACTGAGCACGTAGTCTCCACAACCCACGAAAGACAGCGCTAGCTGTAACCTAAGCCAGGATGAAACCCGGCCCTCAAACTATCATTGAAACTGAAGGATGCCTAACTTAACCAAACAACAGGGGCTAGGATTACTGAAGGCCCTCTGAAGTGACACTAAGAGCTGTCAGAGTTGTTGCTTATAACAACTTAGCTCCAGCTATGCTGACAGATGCAATATTTCCGTGAACATGTTTTTCTGCAGACATGCACTCAACTCTACTGTATACTAGCATGTAAAGGCAGCAATGATCCCTTTTTGCCATTGCCTTTGGAGAGTTTTTTTTTTTTTTTTAAGGCTAGCTAAATTTGGTTGAGCAATGTAAGCAGAATGTGTTATTTCTACTACCTCAGAGCCAGAACAGACTACTGCACAGAGGTTGTAAAGTACAGTGGTAAACAATGTGTGTCTACAATGTGTGTATATTGAAGAAATGGAACCCTCAAAATTATACAGATGAACGAGGACTAGATTATGCTGCCAACAACCACAAAGAAAAGGGGAAGTGTAACTGGAACCAAAGATCCCTTAATTGTATTGCCCACTACCGCAACCTGCCGCCAAGAATATCCGTTCCACAAATCCCGCGAAAAGGTGGTGGTGCTGCTCGTAAAACACCAACCCACTAACTGATGCAAACCCAGTGGACACCCTAAACCTTACTGTCTCTGCCTAGAACCGGGCATTTCCTGACAAAAAAAAAAAAGCTCAGACCAAATTAAACAGCACCCACCAACAAACTGTACGGTATCAAACTCCCTCGAACCAGTCTAGCAAAGATGGAATAACATAAAAACTGAGACCCATCCACCTCCACTGATCATAGCTACTTACCAATCTTTTCCTTTCCTCAAGCCACCCACCCAAAATCCAAGGCCTACCTGTTCCACAGCACACCCTGGTTGTCATGGACGTAATACTTGCAATAGCAAGTTCAGGCCAAAATGTGATTGCTTAACCCAACTACACTAGACTAAACCGTTTAAGCCCCTCCCCATCATTATCTCATTTCCTCCCAACCATCCTTTCCTCCACTTAACCCTTTCATCTCCCCAACCCACTTAAATCCTCCCAATATTAACCTAACCCCCCCCCCCCCCAATGAAGATGTCCCGGGACAACATAGTTTGTTGCCAAACTTCATTTATCACCCAATACATATTCTATACAGTTAGATAGAAATGTCACTTCCCTAACTGAAACTGTACCGCTATAGAAGAACAAATTAGTTGATTACCAAAATCATATATTTAGTGCCAGAAATGTTTTTTGTTTGTTTGTTTTAATTTTCTTTCAAAATGGATTTTCACAAAGTGTGTTTTCTGTTTCCATAACTGCTGTTGATTTTATGAGTTTTTGTTAGTCTTATATTCCTGGTTGTTAGTTGCTATGCAGGGAATTGGCTTTACCACCTCTCAGATTTTGCTAATCTTGAGCAGTTGGATCAGTTATCTCAGTTCATCAACCTTTGTCCTTTCAGCATCAGATACATTATTCTAGCTTCCTACTTCCACTATGTCATTGAATCTTCCCCCTGCTACTCTTTTCCACTTCTTTGTATCCTGCCAATTAATTTCACCATATAATTCCCCATATCCTGTGCATGAGGTGAGTCATAATTACTCTCGTTTGTTACAGTAAAACTTATTCACCATCTACTCTTGTATATAAATAGGCACAGCCCACCACATTCAATAATGAGGAATTAGTCCACATTTGTGACACTCTCTCTCTCTCTCTCTCTCTCTCTCTCTCTCTCTCTCTCTGTCTCTTTCAATCTCTTTTTTAATTTATAAATATAACTACAAGCACAGACAACCCTCCTCTTCTGTACTGGACAGGCAAAATGAGAGGAAAAGATAAAAGAAAGCTCATCAAAGGCATATCTACACATACTATTCTGCATGCCCATTTACAGCTGACATTGCTAAAGCTATGCAGTTCATTTTTGTTTCTGCCTCTGTATGCTTACCTCATTTTTCCTTCATTATTTCTCCTCACTACTCCAGTATTTTTTTTCACCTGAAAAGTAGAAAGGCGGTCTTAGTATTTACACTAGATGCAGACATTACTTGTGAGTTGATCGTTGGGTTCTCCCTAGCTCTTCATATTCACCAATATTATTTATACTCGATGCAGCCATCACTTGTGGGTTGATCGTTGGGTTCTCCCTAGCTCTTCATATTCACCACTTATTTCTGAATGTAGTGAGTAATCTGTGTTTTCTAGTGCTGCTACTATTTCTAAAGGGTTAGTAAAAGTCTTTTGTGCTCCTGGAAAGAAAATCCTAAACTGAACTGGATACAGAATTCATTATTTCAGTCCCTTTTGACTACATAGTCTAATAGCTGGCAACAAAGGATTGTGCCATCTTCTTATTTCTAACAAAAAATCTACGTCACTATACACTCTTACATCCTCCAGTGGCAGCGTTATTGCTGGTCACCAGACCTTTTTGAGGACTCTATCTCTCAGCTCACAGTTCTGCAATCTGATGATTATTGGATGTGGTCATGCCATTGAATTTGTGCTGGGATGCCATGCAGCTTGATGAGTCCACTCAAGTTTAATCTCAGTTGCCTCAATTCCTGTCCATCTCACCAATTACTCTGTAACATATTTATTACAGTCCCTGCTTCACTTCTTTCAGACACACTCACCAATTTCAGGTTCTTTCTTCTTGCCTGAACCTCCAAATGCACAAGCTTAGATTACATATAATCAAGCCAGGCTTTTGCTGTTTTGGTCCCCAGTATTAATACAGCCGCATCATCCTCCCTAGTTTCTATAGCAGTGGAATATTAATTCAGCATGGACTGCAGAATTTTCCTATTCTTTTCTCGGGACATGATGTGCTTCCTTAACATATATTTTATTTCCTTGATTTCCTTCCTTATCATTGTAAGAAACTCTGCTTCTTCTCCTTTTCAATTGCATTTCTCTATTCACACTTACTAGCCATTTACACTCTTTTACTCTCTCAGTCACTCGAGTTCTTTGGCTCTCTTTCTTTCTACTTTCCCTAGGCATCCAATTCTGCTCTATCACATCCCAAACTGTCTTCAGATGGTTTCTACCAAATGAAGTCTGGCTGTCTTTATTACTCTCAAGCTATATATCTACCACAGGTACTGCAGTCAGCTTAACTTGTTTACTTTATGAACACCATACTGAAAGTCCTCCAACATTCTCTTTTTTAAATAAATTGTTGTTGCTTATTGAGGTTCTCCGGTTTGATCCTTAGCTGGGGTGCCTTCTGTGCAGAGTCTGCATGTCCTCCCTGTGGTCGCGTGGGTTTTCTCCGGGTGCTCCAGTTTCCTCCCACATCCCAAAGACATGCTGTAGATGTATTGGACACTTTAAATTGGCCCCAGGTGTGAGTGTGTGCATGTGTGTGCCTTACGTGGAAGGTTGGGCAACTCGACACCATAAAACTCTACTGCCAATCATGAGTGGACAGATGATCTGCTCTGGCGACCCCTAACCGGGAGAAGCCGAAAGAAGAAGAAGAAGAAGTTGTTGCTTATTTATTTATTTTTTTATTTCAGAATGTTAATGCATATATTTTTTCTACCTTGGAGTACTAATAATTTTTAGTTAATAATATGCCAGTATTTTTTTCCATCTAGACCATTTCTGATTGTTTGTTAAATGTTTGTAAAGGTGTTTTGTGAATAATCATTATCATAAACATGACCTTGACTTTGAACTAATACATGTAACCTCATCAAAGAAAAGCTCCAAGTTGCCAAACAGCATTAATTACAAAATCTGAAAACAATCTAAATTACTCCTACTTCCAAATAAGTACATTAATGGTATCTTCACTTGTAACCCAAAAATCAAATTACTGTTACTAAAAATAGAATAGAATTGAGCTAATACAAAATACAAAACTACGGTGGATAATAATTGTAATAGTTTAAGATCTGATCATCTCTTACAACATGTTTCCATAATTAACTATAAAGTCAAACCTCTTTATGAAGTCAAACTTTTCCTTACAGAACATGATGAATGACTGTAGCTTGAACCTACCTACTAAATAGTTTTTTCTATTCCTCATCTGTTTTTACTAACCTACAGTCTTTTCAGTTAGCCAAATTGGAGCAATCTTATAATAACATTGCAGACTGTATAAGAAATCATCTCATCTAAACACATCATTGTCCTGCACTGCATGGCCTTCACCTTATCGAGCTATTTAATAGAGTAGTATACCCTCATCTTAATTCTGCCCATAAGATACTCCATACTGCAGAAAAACAGAGAGATGAAAAGTCAGCAAGCAAAGGAGAGTAGTAGTGCTGAAACTGAATTCATCCTCAAGTCTTGGTGAGTACCTTCACAAGGTGGACCCTGTTTTTCACAAAATCTCAGCAAGACGACACTGATATATAGACTGTATTTATATAGCATATATCATGGACAGAAGTAGGTCAAAAACAAAAAAGAAATCTGGGTGCTCAAGACCCAGGATAAAAAAGTACCCAATCCTGGTAGGCGCACTGGTGCCAGGACTGGAAAAAAAATGACAGTGTAGAATACTAAAAATACGGAAACATTCCTACAATCAGGCCAGGCCCAGGGGGAGGATGCCCCCCCCCCCCGTTGTAGAAGGAAGTAACAGTCCACAAAAATCACAAAAATTGATTGGCCAAAGAAGAGCCATAAAGACGATAGAGTGTAATATTAATGATAAAAAAGACATTTTGTATTGTTACTATTATGTAAAAGGCCCAGAATTTCCAGACACAAAATATTCAAAATGATTAAGAGAGAAATTAGTGGAAAGAAAAATACTTCTACATGAAAAACTGTCTGAAGCTTCAAATAAAAATTTGCCTTTGTTAATACAGCAGATTTTTGAAAAACAGTATATAGATCAAGAAACTTTGATCTGTTTGGAAAAAGAAGCATCACATCTGAGGAAGTGTGAAAATATAAACAAAAAAACTTAGAGATATTTGAAAAATATAAAAAAGAAATATGGGCATGGGAAAGTAAAAGAGATTTGATATGGAGCAATATTTATGCATAGGTGAAAGCCAAGTTAACTAATATAGAGATGGCAGTCTCAAAGATATTTGAAGAGAAATACAGGCAGAGGTATCCAGATATGGAAAATTTCACAATAAAAGAAATTAATATCACAAAGATGTAATGTGGAAAAGAAGATTAGTAAAGCAGAAGTTAAAAAAATAGAAGTTGAAGTTATGGAGTGCCTGCGAAGGGAAGGATTTAATGTAGAAGTCTAACACAGACTACAGCACACATGATGAATTGATTCCCCATTACAAGGAAAAGCAAGAAGATCATGTGAAGAAGAAATATGGACATGGGAAAGGAAAAGAGATTTAATATGATGTAATATTTATGGAAATGAGAAAGCAAAACTATCCAATACAAAAAGAGCACCAACAAAGATATTTGAAGAGAAATACAGGCAAAGGAATCCAGATATGGAAAATTTTATAATACAAAAAATAAGAAGACTAAGAGGAAAAGTAGAAAAAGAGATTAGTAATAGAGAAGTCAAAGAAATAGAAACTGAGATTATGGAGCAGCTGCAAAGAGAAGGATTCAGTGTAGAAAATCGAATGCAGAAGGCACTACAACAAGATAGAGCAATGGATATCCAATTTAAGGGGAAACCAGTGGAACAGTAAGCAATTGGTCAGGTGCCATATCAAGATATTTTGGAGCCTTCCACAGGAAACCAGTATAAATATTCATTGTAAGCTAGACAGTAAGGAAAGGAACAGGAAACTGTGGAAACTCTGATGCAGTTAATGTTGAGGAGTGATAGACCAGTGAGTTCCCATATGACAGAGCAACAGAAGACACAGGATGAAATTGAAGAGAAAGTGCCACAGGAAGATGCTATAGAACTTTCTATAGAATGCTCACAGGAAATGGAAAACAAGTGATGTGCCCTCAGTATGGAAGAAACGGAGTTAAAAGAAGAGATGCTTGATTTAATAGAGATAGACATATTAAGATCAATGAAAGAAATAGACTGCGGAAGGTCAATAAAACCCAAAAAGTAAGAAGTCTGATAAAACAAATGACTGCAGTAATTAGGACTGTCCATAGAGATCCATGTGATACAACAGAAGTGAACAGGATATACTACTGTGCTGCTAAATTGTTAACTGATAAAGTTCTACCACAAGATCACATGGTAGTGAGGGAAAGGAAGGGGAGAAATCAAATACCATCATGGAAGTATCGAATAAAGAAAACTATAAAGGAATTAAGCCAAGAAGTGTCACTGTTAGCGGATTATAGAAGAGGAAATAGATCAACAAACATACTAAGAAAGATAAATGTGATTAAAGTAATGCACAGTATTAGAACAGACCAGGATCTAGAATGCACTATCACAAATAAACTAAATATTTCACCACAGGCGGAAAAACTTAGAAGATACACAGATAAATATAAGGGAAAAGTAAAAAATAAGCAATTTATTGATGACCCAAAAAAGTTTTATAGAAATTTGGGAAATAAGGTAAAAAGAATTGAAAGACCGCCAAAAAAGAGGAAGTAGATACATTTTGGAGAAGTACCTATGAAGAGCCTGAGGAACATAACAAAGATGCTAAATGGTTAGAAGAAGTAAAAGAAAGAATAAGAAGTTTAAAGGTACAGGATATGGAATGGGATGAAAGAACAGCCAGAGAGATTGAAACAAAGTTAAGAAAAGCCTCTAATTGGAAAATCCCCTGGCCCAGATGCAGTACCTAACTTTTGGTTAAAAGTATTAACATCTTTGCATGAGGATTTAGCCATGACTAAGAACTATTTATATGCGCACCCCGAACAGGCACCACACACTGGCTAACAACAGGCAAGACAATGCTCTTACTTAAGAGTGAACCTACAAGCTACCCTAAAAATTATAGACCAGTAACTTGCCTTCCAATGACGTATAAACTATACATTGGAATTGACGGTGACAGAGTTTATAGTCATTTAGAAGAAAACTCAATTATGGCAGTAGAACAAAAGGTCAGTAAAAGAAAGTCATATGAAACAAAGGATTATTTGTTGTTAAAGTTATAGTGGAAAACTGTAAAAAGGGGAAGAATCTAAGTATGGCATGCATTGACTACAAAAAAAGCATTTGATAGTATCCCACATTCATGGATAAAAGAGTGCTTAAAAATGTATAAGATACACCCTACACTGATTGGCTACATTACAGTAACCATAAAACAATGGCAGACCACTTTGCAATTAAGACATGATAAAGGACAGATTATTATCCCAGGGATAAAAACTCAAAGGGGATATTCCAGGTTGACTCTATGTCACCATTGCTATTCTGCCTTGCAATTAGTCCATTAAGCTGTTTACTTAACAGCTTAGGCCATGGCTACAATTTGGCTCCTAGAAAACAGCAAGGTCTAATGACTTCTCATGTTCTCTTTGTCGATGATTTAAAACTGTATAGTCCATCATATGAGGAACTGAAAGCACAGCTGCAAGTTATCAAAACTTTTTTCAGATGATATTAGAATGTCATTTGGTTTTGATAAATGTGGAAAAGCAACCTTTAAAAAAGCAAAACTGCAACACCAGGAAAACATCAGTTTGGGACAAGAATGAGATATAAAAGAACTTGAGCAAGAGCAAGTGTATAAATAATTGGGAATTTATGAAGGATCAGCAATAAAATATGAACAAATGCAAATTAAACTCAATAAGGAATACTTTAGAAGACTTAAATTAATCCTGAGAACAGCATTGACATCTAGGAGCAAGATCCAAGCTATAAATCAATTTGCTCTTTCTGTCCTAACGTACAGTTTTGGATTGACTGACTGGCCTCAAAAAGTGTTGGATAGATTAGATATTAAAACAAGAAGGATGCTTTATGCTCACCAAATTATTTATAAAAATCAGTATATACCAAGATTATATATTCCCCATTCCGAAGGAGAGATGGGTCTCCTTGAAATTGATTACAAGTATAGATCTCAATTGTGGGACTCCACACATATCTACTGACCTCACAGGATCCAAATGTAGTGAAAGTTTTGAAACATGAGGAGAATAAATCTAAGATGACTTCTCTGCTTAATTTAGCAGAAACATATCAAGCAGAAATAGAAATCAAACAAGTAGATAAAAACCAGGCAGCAACTGAATGTGCCAAAAAACAAAAGAAAGAATATAAAGTGAAGGATCAGATGAGAAGGCAAGAAATGTGGAAAAAAACATAAATATAGTTGCAAGTATAGAAAACTTCTAAAAGAGCCTCATGATGTTCAAGAACGAATGCAGGAATGGTTAAGGAGAGGTGAATTCAAACCAAGAAATGAAAGTTTAATATTGGCAGCCCAAGATAGTGGGATACATAGATGCTGGTTTACAAATTCCATTGAGCATGTGGGAGAAACAGACAAATGTAGGTTTGGTAATCTCAATTGTGGGACTCCACACAAGGTGTGGGGGTAGTCACATTCTTTGATTTTATAGGTTCATAGGTTCATACTAGGCTATCTGCCCTAGGGCATTTATAAGCCTAGCCAGAGTGAGAGCGGCTTTCACCACCCCTTAGGATGAGAATACTATACCCATTAGTTTGCTGTGCCTCTGTCCAGCAGTGACACAGAGATGATTCCTGGGGTAAACCTACGATCTCCCATCCACTCGTCGAGATTTTTCTTGAACAGAGTCAGTGAGGGGCTATGCCTCACATGGACTGGGATTCTGTTCCATAGTGTAGGGAGTCTCTGGGTGATGAATCTGTCCCTCCAGCACATCATATTTATATCCGTGTTGAGGTTTAAGTCTCTTGCTCTCGTGGTTCTGGTGGATTTGGATTTTTTGAGGTGGAGCATGTCCATTAATTCCGGGTTGGACATGGCCTTGTATGTCAGGCACAGATCACCTCTGAGCAGACGGTATGCGACTGAATAGAGCTGGAGTTTCTTCAGTCGGGCAGCGTATGACATATGTTTGAGCCCCTTTATCCTTTCGGTGAGGAACCTTTGGGGTCTTTCCAACTGCTGCAGGTGTGGGGTAAGGTACATTCCGAATGGGGCATTGTACTCAATCATTGGTCTGATAAGTGAAGAGTACAGGGGTACAATGACCCCTCCTGATCTGGATGTGAATCCCTTCATGATCAGGTGGGCAATGTAGAAGGTCTTCCTAACCACTTTGGCAATGTGAGTGTCAAAAGAGAGGTTACTGTCAACTTGGGTCCCCAGGTCCTTGATAACTTCTTCCGTGTTTAATGGATTACCACCTATGTGGTAATTAGGGGTTACCTTGTTTTTCCCAAAGGGTATGACTATACATTTTTTGGCAGTTAGCTTAAGGCCATGGCTCTGGCACCAGTTATCCATTTCTATGAGACCTCTCTGGAGTATGTCTGTGTCTGATGGAGTGTCAATTATGGTGCCCAGTTTGCAGTCATCTGCAAATTTTGTCAGCCACAATCCCCCTATGTTTGCCTGCACTTCAGAAAAATAAATGCCAAACAAGAACAAGAACAAGATTTCCTGTCCTTGCCTATTTAAGTGGTACAGTGTGAAATATTTTCTGCTTAAAAACCTCAGCTTTGGCAGGCTAAGGACTTGTTGTATTCAATTGCGTATAAGATAATTTAAGTACCTTTATCTGCACTTTTTTTTAAAAAAATACAGTATTTAAATTGATTTTAACTGTGTGGAAGGAATATTAACTGAACTGGAAGTTAGTCAGTGTTTGCTGAATGTTGTTATTTGCTAGTAATTACAGGTGTGGGGGTAGTCACATTCTTTGATTTCCTGTCCTTGCCTATTTAAGTGGTACAGTGTGAAATATTTTCTGCTTAAAAACCTCAGCTTTGGCCGGCTAAGGACTTGCTGTATTCAACTGGACGTATAAGAGAATTTAAGTACCTTTATCTGCTCTTTTTTTTCAAAAAAATACAGTATTTAAATTGATTTTAACTGTGTGGAAGGAATATTAACTGAACTGGAAGTTAGTCAGTGTTTGCTGAACTTTGTTACTTGCTAGTAATTACAGGTGTGGGGGTAGTCACATTCTTTGATTTCCTGTTCTTGCCTATTTAAGTTGTACAGTGTGAAATATTTTCTGCTTAAAAACCTCAGATTTGGCCGGCTAAGGACTTGCTGTATTCAACTGGACGTATAAGAGAATTTAAGTACCTTTATCTGCTCTTTTTTTAAAAAAAATACAGTATTTAAATTGATTTTAACTGTGTGGAAGGAATATTAACTGAACTGGAAGTTAGTCAGTGTTTGCTGAACTTTGTTATTTGCTAGTAATTACAGGTGTGGGGGTAGTCACATTCTTTGATTTCCTGTCCTTGCCTATTTAAGTGGTACAGTGTGAAATATTTTCTGCTTAAAAACCTCAGCTTTGGCCGGCTAAGGACTTGCTGTATTCAACTGGATGTATAAGCGAATTTAAGTACCTTTATCTGCTCTTTTTTTAAAAAAATACAGTATTTAAATTGATTTTAACTGTGTGGAAGGAATATTAACTGAACTGGAAGTTAGTCAGTGTTTGCTGAACTTTGTTAATTGCTAGTAATTACAGGTGTGGGGGTAGTCACATTCTTTGATTTCCTGTCCTTGCCTATTTAAGTGGTACAGTGTGAAATATTTTCTGCTTAAAAACCTCAGCTTTGGCCAGCTAAGGACTTGCTGTATTCAACTGGACGTATAAGAGAATTTAAGTGCCTTTATCTGCTCTTTTTTTCAAAAAAATACAGTATTTAAATTGATTTTAACTGTGTGGAAGGAATATTAACTGAACTGGAAGTTAGTCAGTGTTTGCTGAACTTTGTTACTTGCTAGTAATTACAGGTGTGGGGGTTGTCACATTCTTTGATTTCCTGTCCTTGCCTATTTAAGTGGTACAGTGTGAAATATTTTCTGCTTAAAAACCTCAGCTTTGGCCAGCTAAGGACTTGCTGTATTCAACTGGACGTATAAGAGAATTTAAGTACCTTTATCTGCTCTTTTTTTTCAAACAAATACAGTATTTAAATTGATTTTAACTGTGTGGAAAGAATATTAACTGAACTGGAAGTTAGTCAGTGTTTGCTGAACTTTCTTACTTGCTAGTAATTACAGGTGTGGGGGTAGTCACATTCTTTGATTTCCTGTCCTTGCCTATTTAAGTGGTACAGTGTGAAATATTTTCTGCTTAAAAATCTCAGCTTTGGCCGGCTAAGGACTTGCTGTATTCAACTGGACGTATAAGAGAATTTAAGTACTTTTATCTGCTCCTTTTTTTCAAAAAAAATAGAGTATTTAAATTGATTTTAACTGTGTGGAAGGAATATTAACTGAACTGGAAGTTAGTCAGTGTTTGCTGAACTTTGTTACTTGCTAGTAATTACAGGTGTGGGGGTAGTCACATTCTTTGATTTCCTGTCCTTGCCTATTTAAGTGGTACAGTGTGAAATATTTTCTGCTTAAAAACCTCAGCTTTGGCCAGCTAAGGACTTGCTGTATTCAACTGGACGTATAAGAAAATTTAAGTACCTTTATGTGCTCTTTTATTTTCAAACAAATACAGTATTTAAATTGATTTTAACTATGTGGAAGGAATATTAACTGAACTGGAAGTTAGTCAGTGTTTGCTGAACTTTGTTACTTGCTAGTAATTACAGGTGTGGGGGTAGTCACATTCTTTGATTTCCTGTCCTTGCCTATTTAAGTGGTACAGTGTGAAATATTTTCTGCTTAAAAATCTCAGCTTTGGTCGGCTAAGGACTTGCTGTATTCAACTGGACGTATAAGAGAATTTAAGTACTTTTATCTGCTCTTTTTTTCAAAAAAAATACAATATTTAAATTGATTTTAACTGTGTGGAAGGAATATTAACTGAACTGGAAGTTAGTCAGTGTTTGCTGAACTTTGTTACTTGCTAGTAATTACAGGTGTGGGGGTAGTCACATTCTTTGATTTCCTGTCCTTGCCTATTTAAGTGGTACAGTGTGAAATATTTTCTGCTTAAAAACCTCAGCTTTGGCCAGCTAAGGACTTGCTGTATTCAACTGGACATATAAGAGAATTTAAGTACCTTTATCTGCTCTTTTTTTTTCAAACAAATACAGTATTTAAATTGATTTTAACTGTGTGGAAGGAATATTAACTGAACTGGAAGTTAGTCAGTGTTTGCTGAACTTTGTTACTTGCTAGTAATTACAGGTGTGGGGGTAGTCACATTCTTTGATTTCCTGTCCTTGCCTATTTATGTGGTACAGTGTGAAATATTTTCTGCTTAAAAATCTCAGCTTTGGCCGGCTAAGGACTTGCTGTATTCAACTGGACGTATAAGAGAATTTAAGTACTTTTATCTGCTCTTTTTTTCAAAAAAAAATACAGTATTTAAATTGATTTTAACTGTGTGGAAGGAATATTAACTGAACTGGAAGTTTTGACTCTGCTCTTCAGTTAGTCACACCCGCCCTCCCTGTTTTTGTTTTGGTGTTAATCTTAGTGGCCTTGCAACTGCCCGCCCCTCTTGTAAATTTGTGTTTGGATACTCCTTCTGGGCCCATCTCATTTGCTCACTCAACTGAGTGCAGTGAGATCATATTCTGATTTCAGGCACTCCTAATGTGTACAAAGAGAGCATCTGGGAAACAGAAAAAAAAAAATGTAAGCTTGTTTCCTGCCTTTCCTGTTAAGTGGTATAGAATATTTGTAGGCTTCTGAGCCCCCAAGCCCTTCTGTGTTGGAGGGAAGCCTTCTAGCTTAGTTTTTTTTTTTCTTATAACTAGCCAGCTTTCTAATTTCAGCACTCAAATCTATTTCTTTGATCTCAGCACTTATTCAGAAAAAAAAAAAAAAATCATCTGCTTTTACTGTACTTGTGTTTCTACCTACTATTTTTTACTTTTGCATCATCTTAAATGTACTCAATTGTATTTATTACTGCTTGGTGTAACTCATTCTAAGCCTTTTGGTTTAAACACTTGGGCTTCGGACCAGTTGTTTTGCACTGGGAGGGTTTGTGGTCTGCATTGTTGTGGCAGAACAGGTAGCTTACATCCTTCTAGGTTGGGAACTACTGATTTGAGGGCTCAGTGTCTGTTATTCTAAAAGTGTATTAATTCTGGTTTAAGCACTTGGGCTTTCAGGCCAGTTATTTTACATTAAGAGGGTTCGTGGTCTGCACTCTTGTGGGAGGAGAGGCTGGACTCTGCCCTTTTGAGCTGGGAATTTCTGGTTAAAGGCTTATAGTGCATGCATATCTGAAATGCTTCTTACTGAAGTTGGTGCGCCTTGTTTGCTGTGGCATAGACTGGATTCGGGCCTGCTGGATCTAGCTTTGTTTGTGTAACTTGAGCACTAATCCAGGCATTCTCAAAAGTATTCAATTGTATTTATTACTGCTTGGCTTGGTAGTAACTTGATTAAAGTGTAGCTATCATTCTAAGTATTTTGGATTAAGCACTTGGGCTTCAGACCAGTTGTTATACATTAGGAAGGTTTGTGGCATGCACTGTGGTGGCAGGACAGGTAGCTTTCATCCTTCTAAGTTGGGAACTGCTGATTGAGAGCTCAGTGTCTGTTATTCTTAAAGTGTATTAGTTCTGGTTTAAGCACTTGGGCTTCAGGCCAGTTATTTTACATTAAGAAGGTTTGTGGTCTGCACTCTTGTGGGAGAAGAGGCTGGACTCTGCCCTTCTGAGCTGGGAATCTCTGGTTAAAGGTTTATAGTGCCTGAATATTTGAACTGTATCTTACTGAAATTGGTACTCCTTGTTTGCTGTAGCATAGACTAGATCCAGGCCTGCTGAATCTAGCTTTGTTTATATGCTTGTTGTTTGTTCGCTTGTTATTTCCCTGGAACGCTAATTCCACCTAATACACGGCTTCTCAGCACTTCTGTGGATCACTAGTGATATCTGCATTGCTTACTGTAATTATTTCCTTGTTTCACTTGAAAGAAAGTTGCTGTTTGTCGTTTTTGCATTTAAGTTACCTGTAACATATTGCACTTAAGTTACCTGGCACTTTCTCACTAAAGCAATTATATAAGTCAGCACTAAAAATTAAAAGCACTACACCCTCACTCCCCACTGGCCCTGGTTTTCAATTATTAAGGAATTCCCAATATTATTCTAGCATGTCCAAAGGTGAGTTGTCAATCTCCTCTCCGGTCCAGCTGGTGAATCTGGGAATCTTGAGGCAATGTTACAACTGCCTTATGTAGACAGACAACCCTCTCCTCCTCCAAACAAATTCCAACACATGTGACAGATGCAACCATATAGCCAAACTGGAGGCTAAGCTCTCTCAACTCAGTACTGGCATAACCAGTCAGGAGGAGAAGGAAACCACACTCACTACAATTCCAGTCTCACATAGACCTACCATGGCAGCAAACCAAACACATAATCACACAAAAACATACTCGGAGGCTCAAAATAAAGATCTGCCAAAGCAGCAGAGACCTCCAAAGCAGACACCCAAGCAGCCGCTACCCCAAAACAAAACACGTGCAACATATATCTCACAAGCCAGTGTGCCGAACAGTCACAGCCCTTAAGACTAAACAACGCACCTGATACACTTGTAATAGGTGACTCTATCGTCAGGCACACTGACATCCCGCTCACCAGGCTGAACAAGGAGAGGGTCACGGTGAGCAGCCTGTCGGGCGCTAGGATCCGCCACATAACACAAGCACTCAGGTCACTCCAAGGCAAGTACAAATATGACTCAGTCATTGTCCATGCTGGTGTGAATTACCTGAGATGTACCTCCCTGGACTACATGAAAAGAGACATAAAGGAGCTCTCTGAGCATGTAGCCCAGGCCAGTATGACACTGACCTTGAGTAGCATCTTACCCTCACCAAGAATGATGCCACAGTATGAAGACAAGATGATCAATTTCAACAATTGTCTTAAGTACTGGTGTCATTCAAAGGGGATCCAATGCCTGTCAGCTTGGGATGATATGCTCGACAAGCCACAATGCTTCGCGAGGGACGGCTTGCACATGTCACTCCTGGGCTATCGGATGTTGGCAAAGGCTCTTGCTACCCCCATAGTGCCTTTTTTAGGCAAGGCTCAAAAGACAAACCCACCTCCATAGGTATCACAAGGGATAAGAAACTAAGAGTAATGCTACTCAATGCCAGAAGTCTAAACCTCAAGATGCATGCACTCGAAACTCTCCTTAGCATGGAGAACATCGATATCTGTGCAGTAACAGAAACCTGGTTCAGGGCTCACGAGAGCACCCCAGCACTACCAGGTTATACCTCATACCACGCTTTTCGGCCCCAAAACTTGGATCGAACCACAAAAGGAGGGGGAGTATCGATATTCATCAAAGATACCCATACCTCCAGGTTGGTGGCAAAGCACGAAGCATCAGAGGCTATCCACGTGCAACTAACAGTGGGTAAAACTGCCTTCCAGTTTATAGCCTGCTACAGACCACCCTCCCAAACCCAGGAACCCCACTCGGCCTTCCTGAGAACACTGGAAAATATGAAGGTCTCTCCAAACACCATTATACTGGGCGACTTCAACTACCCAAACATAGACTGGGAGCATTACTCTAGCTCTAACACCCTAGCCCAAAGGTTCCTAGAATTTATAAACTCAAATGCTATGGAACAACTTGTTATCACTCCCACAAGAGGGGAAAACATACTGGACCTGATCATCACCAACACGGGGACTCTATGCTCCAGACCAGAAGTGTATCCCTCACTGGTAAGATCAGACCATAAACTAATCTCACTGGATATTCACATCCCGATCCCACCCCCTGCCCAGAAAACCACAGTGAAAAACTTCTCTAAAGAAAATTTCACACTCCTCAAAACTGAGGTGGAATCCTTCAAAGCCCCCGGGCCTGTGGAAAATATGGCCCAGACCGCAGAATCCTTTATAAATGCATTCTATGAACACCTTCAGGAATGCATGGATCATGTGATCCCAAATAAAACCAAGACCCAATCCTCCAAAGGCAGACGTCCTGTCTGGTGGTCCCCAGCCATAAACAAACTAGACAATAGGAGGAAGAAGCTACTAAATGATCGAGCAAAATCCCAAAAAAGGGAAGGCATCACTGATCAGTATTAGCAAAAAACTATGGGCACACATAAAATTGTCTAAGGCCAGCTTTGAGAGAAAAATTGCACAGGACACTAAGGATAATCACAAGGCTTTCTTTAGTTATGTTAGGAACCTGGGTGGTAATTCCCAGATATGCTCAGAATTAGTCCAAAATGAAAAAATACACCAAACCCACAGACATTGCCAACATCCTAGCTGACAGGTTCAGCGCAAACTTCTCACCCCCCTCCCCACCAAAAGGGCAAATATCTATCCCAGCAGAGTGCTGCCCCCCTGACATCTCAGATGCTCAGGTAAGAGCCGCCCTCTCCAAAGCAAAAAACACAGCATCAATGGGACCAGACGGTGTCCCGGGCTGCGTCCTACATGAACTCCAAGAAGAGTTAAACCCAAACATAAAACTACTGTTCAATCTCAGCCTTACTACAGGATATGTGCCCAAAGAGTGGCGTACAGCAACAGTGGTCCCTCTCCATAAAGGTGGTGCCTCAACGGATCCTGGAAACTATCGCCCCATAAGCCTGACTAGCTTGGTCTGCAAAGCTATGGAAAGGATCATCATGGACCTCATAAATAAAGATATTGGGGACCTACAAACACTGGATCCTACCCAGTTCGGCTTTGTTAAGGGCAGATCCTGCCTCTTAAACCTGGTTGATTTCTTTGAAACAGTCACCAAGGCCATTGACGAGGGGAAGGTGGTCCACACAGCCTACCTGGACCTCGCAAAAGCCTTCGGTACAATACCCCACTCGGGCATTATAGATAAGCTCACCAGCTTAAATATAAACCCCTATGTCACTAGATGGATTGCAAATTGGCTCAAGGACAGAACCCACATGGTTACAATTGCTGGAGCCATGTCAGACTCCAAACCAGTTACAAGTGATGTCCCACAAGTCTCAGTCCTGGGACCTCTCTTTTTCGGTATATATTTCTTGGAGGTACAGGCCAACACGGAAGGACTGTGGCTGACCAAGTTCGCAGATGACTGCAAACTGGGCGCCATAATCAACTCTCCAGCCGACACAAGCATCCTCCAAAAGGGCCTCATAGAAACAGACAACTGGTGCCAGAGCCATGGCCTCAAGCTAAATGCCAAAAAGTGTATAGTCATCCCCTTTGGCAAAAACAAAGTGCCCACAAATTACCACATAAGTGGTAATCCATTAAGTACAGAAGAAGTAATTAGGGACCTGCGGACCCAAGTTGATAGCAATCTCTCATTTGACAACCACGTGGCCAAAGTGGTTAGAAAAACATTTTATATAGCCCACCTAATCATGAAGGGATTCACATCTAGATCAGGGGACGTCATAGTGCCTCTTTACACATCCGTCATCAGGTCCATAATTGAGTACAATGCCCCTTTTGGGATGTACCTTACCAGACACCTGCAGCAACTGGAAAGACCCCAAACGTAACTCACCAAGAGGATCAAAGGGCTCAAACAGATGCCATATGCTGCCTGGTTAAAGAAACTCCAGCTCTACTCAGTGGCATACCACCTGTTCAGAGGTGATCTGTGCCTGACGTATAAAGCCATGTCCAACCCGGAATTAATGGACATGCTGCACCTCAGAAAATCAAAATCCCTTCGAGCTACGCACTCGAGAGACTTGAACCTCAGCACTGAAATAAATAGGACATGCTGGAGGGACAGATTCATAACCCAGAGGCTCCCTTCACTCTGGAATAAAATCCCAGTCCAGGTTAGGCAGAGTCCCTCATTGACTCTCTTCAAGAGGAATCTTGATGAGTGGATGGGAGATCATAGGTTTACCCCGGGTATCATTTCTGTGTCACTGTTAGACAGAGGCACAGTATACTAACCTCGAAAAAGGGCATAGCAAAATAAATTTAAAATGGGTGGCAAAAGCCAAACACATTCTGGCTAGGCTTATAAATGCCCTAGGGCAGATAGCCTAGTATGAACCTATGAATCTATGAGCCTAAAAGTGAATTGGAAACACGCACCTTGCTGCTGGTTACGACCCACTAATAGCAGAAGGACTGTATACTGAAAGGCATAATAATGTGGTGAGACTGTTGCACTGGGGATTGTGAAAACATTATGGTAACACAGTGGCTGAGAAACACTGGAAACAGGAGCCACAAAGCATCATAAAAAATGATGAAGTTTATATCACATGGGATCACCCATTACCAACAGATAGATACTGGAAAAACGGATATAGTGGTCCAAGAAAAGAAGAAAAAAGTAGCATTGATCATTGAAATCACCACACCCAGTGACTATAGTGTCTCGTGTACAGAGAGACACAAAGTCATAAAATACCAGGATCTGCAGGCAGAAACGAGAGCACTGTGGAAGAAAGATACCCAGACAGTTCCAATATTAGTAGGCGCAATGGGTCTTATAAAAAATAATTTACAATCATATTTAGATATGTTACCCATTCATGTAACCCCATACAAATTGCAGAAGGAGTCATTAGTGGTCTCACTGCAGGTGCTGTGAAATGTACTTTTGGCTGACATCAAAGATTGAAACAATACTAATTTCATGAACTTTAATCATACTTTGATTTAGGAATGGGGTCCATTCCTGTCATAGTATTAGAGACCCAAAAGATTTGGAGAAATTAGAAAAAAAACAGAAAAATGCCCTACCACCAACAATGTATTACATTAATAATACACACTGCAAAGAGAGAGCTAAATTCACTGAACCAACAACTAGTATTGACTCAAAAGTACAACATTTATATTTGTGGCTTTCTAAATTCTGCATATACAGCTACATTCTGGAGAAAGATCCCTACAGGTATTAGAAATATGTCATCCCACCTGTAATTTCAAATGTCAAATTTTACATGTCAAATGTGCATGTTAACAAAATTGTCTGTACCTTGATTTCACTCCAGTACCAAGTATCCTTCTTATTTAACCAACATCATAAAATGTTAACATTTATGATAATAATAATCTCTTCAGAGTTTATCTCTCATAGGTCTCAAGTTAATTTTAACCCTTTGAATAAAATATGCATATGTCTTACGTTACACACACAGACACAACACACACACACACACACACACACACACACACACACACACACACACACACACACACACACACACACACACACACACACACACACACTGTTAAATAGTGTATTTTTTACTACTAACTTATTGGTCAAATATTATATGTATTGAAAACCTTTTCTCCACATACCTCCTCGGAAAAGAGGCTTTAGTCAATTGGACTTTCTTGGTAATCACAGGCAAATAAATGAATATATTGCATAAATAAATAAATAATGTCACCCAGTTCCATTTTAAAGGCACAGATATACAATGGCATAACTATGGCTGCTGTCCAAGCATCAGCTATCCTAACATAGGTTGATGAAAGAGCTAAGCTAAACCATGCTTTGCATTTATGAAAAGGCATCCGGGGATGTTTTTGGACTTGGTGAGTTGATGTCTTTCATTTTACAGAGGGCTGACAGGAGTTGAATCAGATATTTTTTTGGATGGTTGTCACTAGGAAGTCATTGTGAATATCAGTGGCTTGAGTGGATGAAATAATGTTAATGAATTTGTCAACAAGGATGTTGACAATGACTTCAGCATCCAAACAGGGAGGTACTATTATAGCAATAACCCACGCCTGGGTGTGGGTAATGCTGGATTTACCCACGGTTGCCGTGGTTCGCCCTCAGGACCAAACAAAGCCAACCGTGGGTAAATACGGCATTACCCACACCCAGAAGTGGGTTATTGCTATTATACCATGACATTATTTAAGAAAAGAAACTATTACTTTTCTTAAATAATGGCATAGTATAATGCCTGTTTACTGCCCTTCCGCAGATGTCTGGCATCCACGGCAGTTCTGATCAGAGCTGTGGGCAAAAGCAACGGAGAAAGCAAGATCTCCGTTGCTTTTTTTTTTACTGTTTCGCTATGTTAAATGGGTTTAACATAGCGAGACAGCTTTAAAATAAGCAACGGAGATGTCCGTTGCTTATTTTAAAACTGTCTCACTATGTTAAACCCATTTAACATAGCGAAACAGTAAAAAAAGCAACGGAGATCTTGCTTTCTCCGTTGCTTTTTTTTTAAAACCTGTCTCGCTATGTTAAATGGGTTTAGCATAGCGAGACAGCTATAAATAAGCAACGGAGATCTCCGTTGCTTATTTTAAAGCTGTCTCGCTATATTAAACCCATTTAACATAGCGAGACAGTGTTTTAAAAGTAGAGTTATACTAATGGAAAAAAGTCCGGGCGACCGGACCTTTTTCCATTAGTATAACTCGATTTACAATGTGCACACTGGCCAATCAGCGTGCACGTTTTGGGGGGGTCATGGTATAATTTGTATCAGCTCAGAGCAATTCTGTGAATTCTTTCAAATTGTTCTAATATAGCTCAAGAAAACCACTTGATCATCTTTGACAGAAGAGCAACATTAAATTCATTACAGGCCTTACAATTCTTAAATGCTCATTTATGTGTTTCACTTCCAAGATTTAAAGTCATTTTATACTGGGCTGGGTCAGGATTATTGGAAAGAGCTAGCATCCCTTTCTTTTACTGTAAACTTTGTTGATATGAGAGCTGCACAATACGGCTTTGCCTTTAACTTGTTATAGTCCTTAAAACAAATGGGAAAATATACCACAATGCTGTTATCTAGAAGAGAGAAGAATATGCAGAAACTTGCCATTACATCATTTTGGGGGTCGAATGCAAACTTTTCCTTGTTATAATTTTTGATACTGTCAGCAAGTGCAAGTTAGTTGGCTTTAAATTAGTACCTAAAGACTCAAATTCATAAAACTAATGGCATGAGTCTTAAGGAAGAATATACCTGCCTGAATAAAGAGCATGGGGAAGGGTACAGACAGAGGATATATTACTAAGGATGAGGTCAAGGAAATACATTCCTATAGTTGTAATGAGGACTATCTGATAATGGTATCAATAATCCAAAGGGTCTGTGCATACTTGTTGCTGCTGGTATACATTTGCCACTTGACAGAAGGGTTGTTAAAGCCTTCATAAGTAGCATTCTTGCTTTTTGTATGTTTTTTTGCCAAATTTCTTGGTTATCACAAAGCCACCCTCACCTGGACTTGGCCCTTTCATTCTCCTGTACTAATATGCCTAGAGCACAGACAAGAATCCTCCACTAAGGCTGTCATCCAAGCAGCAATATGGAGTTGTTTGTGCATTCATTTGCATCCTGGCAATGGAGCCATTTTTCTTTAAGGGTGTAAGCCTCACCCTTAGCAGTCTGGGGCCACTATACCACCTCATGTCGACAGACATTTACATGCACATGCTGAGGAAGGCTATCAAATTCACAACTTGGTGAGCTGAAGGCATTCTCCAGGAACTTCTTCAAGTTGTACTAACCCTCCTCTGACAGATTGCAACATTTATTAATCCTACTCTACCCCACCCCCTAAGGATAGGTACATCACTCCTACCTATGCCATTTCCAAATGACACACATGCTGCTAATCGACACATATTACCTGGGTCATAGTCTTGGCTTTAGTTCTCCATCCAGAACAAGCAACATATTTAGCTTGACAAATATTGTTCTTATTTAATTATACTTCATACTCCATAAGGTGTCTGTAATTTGAAATTATATGATGCATAGTCTCACTAAATAATACTATAACCTTGATAATCTCTATGTTAGTAACACATAGAGTTTCTTGAAGGTGACTGGCTTTTGAATATATTCTGGCATACCCCTGCAGTTCCCAGTGGGTCTGAATGCATGATTGTTACTGAAACTGCATGAAGAGGACTGGTATTACATTAGTGGAACCAGGTTTCAGTAACCACACAAATATGAATTTCTTGAACAGAAAAAGAAAAATCTGTTGTATCCCTCAAAGTCTCAGAAAACTGGGGCAGAGCCTAGATGGCCAACTGAAAGCAGTGAATTTTGAGAGCTCCATAAACTACTATAATAATATAGGAAAACTTTATTATTTTCAAGTTTAAAACATTAGAAATCTATAGATAAATTACTAAACTACATAAATATCAATTTTGGTGGAGATATACAAAAATTTTCCTGCTAAGTAACTTGGAGATATATTAAGTCACTGAATATGAACAACTCAAGGAATTCTAATCCAGATGCTACTTTGAAAAAAGAACTGCAATTGATGACATCTACCTTACAGGAACTAACTCTGAAGATGGATGGCTTTAAAAATGACTTGAAAACCTCAAAGTAAATTCTCAAAAACAGACTGATACTCTTAAGGAACTATTACAGCAACACCATACAAAAATAACAAATATAGAGAGACTTCTCTAAATGACATTGAAGGGAGACTCAAAGAGGAAGAATTCCAAAAAGAATTTCTGACAGAATACATGGCTGCTTAACAAAATAGATGACTTAGAAAACAGGGGAAGGAGAAACAACATAAGGATCGTTGGTCTGCATGAATACACTAAAGGAGAAGACATTATTTCATTCTTAACAACCTGAATTATTGAAATTTTAGACTTGAAAGAGGGAATTTCATTTGGAAATGAAAGGGCGCATAGAGCACTGAGGAAACCTGCTTCTAACTCAACAAATACTCCACCCAGATCCATAGTTATAAAATTTCTTTCATTTCTGGACAAGGAACAAATATTAAAATCTGCTTTGGAGAAAATCACTCTTAAAATACAATCAAAGCTTGATAAGGTTTGACGATGATTATTCTTCAAGAATACTAGAACAAAGGAAAAAAGTCTGGCCATTAATAAAACTGTTGAAACAAAACAACATTAAAGCACAGCTGGCCTTTCCAGCCAAGATAAAAATATTTTTTGCCAGTGAGATGAGAACCTTTAATGACTTAGAAGAAGCTACTATATTCATCAAAAACAACAACATAGTGTCTATCCCAGACGAAATGAAATGGATGGCCCATACTCTTAAAAGAATAAAAGAAACAAATCCTTGGACTGATGCTAGAAAGAAGAAACAAAAAACTGATTCCAAGATAGCTGTCACAAAAAAAAATAACTCTTACAACTACATCTCTCAAAGTATCAACTGATATGGTACATCACTTGTCATCTGTTTTTATTTTAAAAAAGGAGGGTTTCTTAAACAACTGAGAAACAGTAATGATTTATTCAGAATGTTCAAAGAGTCCAATATTTCTTCACAAACAAAGGTAGGTCAAGATGGGTTACTATTTACATTATATATAACCCAAACAAAGCAACATATAATACAATAGAAGTTTCCATTCCCCTACTTGAACTCAGTGAATATTTATCTTGTTAATTTTTCAATGATTTTACTTATAAAAATTTAAGTAATTAATTAACTAATTCAAAAAGGTACCATTCATCACAGTTCAGACTCACATGTAACAAATTAACATCATATATAATAGCAGTAACACTAGAGTGTTTTGAAAAAAAATGCTGCCATGGAGACTAATGCCTTCTTCAGTTAAAGTAGGATTTAGAAATGGCATGTAAATAATGGTTAAATAATAGTAGCAAGCTCTTAGTACAAATGTCATCATTATTCTGTCTAAATATAGTTAATATCAATTATGGCAGGTACCTCAACTACAAGTGGTGTTTGATAAATCCTGATCTGGTGTGCATGGATGCAGCTGTGTCTGGCAGCTAGTACAAATGTCATTTTATTCTGTCTAAACATAGTTAATATCAGTTATGGCAGGTATCATAGCTTTGAGTGCTGTTTGATCGATCCTGATATGGTGTCTGTGGATGCAGCCGTGTCTGGCAGCTAGTACAAATATGTTCATAGGTTGGTACTAGGCTATCGGCCCTAGGGCCTATACAAGCCTAGCCATAACAATTCCATGGCTATTTCTTCCCACAATATTTACTTCCCTGGACCCCTGTCTAGCAGGGTGACTGACGTGATCCCTGGGGTGAATTTCCTTTCTCCCATTCAATCATCAAGGTTCCTTTTGAAGAGGTCCAAAGAGGTGCTCTGCTTGACATGTATGGGCAGTCTATTCCAGAGTCTGGGGAGTCTCTGGGTCAGGAACCTATCCCTCCAGCATGTTTTGTTTATTGTGATGACAAGGTTTAGATCCCTGGAGCATGTGGCTCTGAAGGATTGGGATTTCTTTAAGTGTAGCATGTCCAACAGCTCTGGGTTTGACATGACCTTGTATGTTAAGCAGAGATCGCCTCTGAGTAGATGATATGCGACAGAGTATAGCTGGAGTTTTTTAAGGCAGTCAGCATAGGGCATCTGCTTTAGGCCTGTGATTTTTTTAGTGAGGTATTTCTGCGGCCTTTGCAGTTGTTGCAGATGTCTTGAAGGGTACATACCAAATGGGGCGTTGTATTCTATAATGGGTCTAATGAGGGATGAGCACAGTGGGACAATGGCCTCCTTTTTTCTGGATGAAAAGCCCTTAGTTATGAGGTGTGCCACATAACAGGATTTCTTGACTGTTGTGGCGATGTGGTTATTGAAGGTGAGACCACTGTCCACCTGTATCCCTAAGTGTCTTATCACACTTTCAGTGTTTAGTGTACTGCCACCTATGTGGTAATTCACAGGTACATGTTTTTTTCCCAAAGGGGATAACTATACATTTCTTGGCATTGAGCTTGAGCCCATGGCTCTGGCACCAAGCATCTGTTTCTGTAAGGCCCTTTTGTAGAGTATTGACATAATTTGGGGATTCAATAATGGCTCCCAGTTTGCAGTCATCTGTGAACTTTGTTAGCCAGAGTCCCTTAGTGTTGGCCGGTACTTCAGAGAAGTAGATGCCAAACAAGAGTGGACTCAGGACTGAACCCTGAGGTACTCCACTTGTCACTTGTCTGGAGATGGATTTGGAGTCAGCTCCTTTTACAGTGTGGGTTCTGTCAGTAAGCCAGTTGGCAACCCATCGAGTGATGTAGGGATTAATGCCCAGCTTAGTAAGTTTATCTATGATTCCAGAGTGGGGGATGGTGTCAAAGGCCTTGGCGAGGTCCAGATAGGCTGTGTGGACTGCCTTACCCTCGTCCACGGCTCTGGAGACTGATTCGAAGAAGTCAATCAGGTTCAGGAGACAAGATCTGCCCTTCACGAACCCAAACTGGGTGAGGTTCAGTGTTTTAAGGTTGCCAGGGTCTTTGTTTATAAGTTCCATGATAATACATTCCATGGCCTTGCAGATCAGGCTCATCATACTGATGGGGCGGTAGTTTCCAGAATCCAACTTGGATCGCCCCTTGTGGAGTGGGATAACTGTAGCTGTGCACCACTCAGTGGGTATGAAGCCTGAGGTGAGGGTATGATTAAACATGACACTTAGGTGAGGTGCTAGTTCATTTTGTAGTTCATGTAGTACACAGCCTGGGATGTCATTTGGTCCCATGGATGCTGTATTCCTAGCTTTGGAGAGTGTGTTTTTTACCTGTGTGGCCATTATTACTGGAATTTGGCAATCTTCTGGTATTGAGATGGGCAATTTAGGGGGTGAGAGGGGGGTGAAGTTGGCACTGAATTGATCTGCCAGGATATTGGCAATATCCTTGGGATCAGTATATTTAATGCAATTCTGTTGTAGCTCAGAGAAGATCTGAGCATTGCCATTTAGATTCTTGACATAGTTATAGAATGCCTTGTGGTTGTCTTTGGAATCTTTAGCAATTTTATTTTCATAACTAGCTTTTTAGAATTTTATGAGGGATCTCAGCTTCTTACTGAGGCTGGTAAGGGAGATTTTTGCATCCTGGAATTTTCCTCTTTTCTGCAACAGTTTCTTACTTTTGTTTTAAAGTTTGTTTATGGCAGGTGACCACCAGATTGGCTTCCTTTTTTTGAGGAGAGCATCTTGGTTCTATTTGGGATGGCACAATTCATGCATGAGTGGATGTGCTTGTACAGTACTTTAGTGTAGGACTCAGCAGTCAAACTTTCAGTTCCCGTCTACATGGGTGTCATGAAGTTTGTAACTGCTGACTTGAGTAGCATGAAGTTGGCTTTGGAGAAGTTCTTTATGCAGGTTTCCTTACTGGGGGGGTGGGGGTGGGAAGTGGATATTAAGGGAGATTAGCTTATGGTCTGATCTGACCAACAAGGGGGTGACCATAGGTGTGGAGCACTGATTTCCCATGTTGGTAATGACTAGACCTAGGATATTAGAGCCCCTTGTGGGACTATGGATTAGTTGATCCAGGGCATTCGATTTATGAATTCCAAGAACCGTTGGGCAAAGGTGTTGGTACATGAGTAGTTTTCCCATTTAATGGCAGGGTAGTTGAAATCACCCAGTATTAGGGTGTTTGGTTGTATATTAATGTCATTATTATTCTGTCTAAACATAAATAACATCAATTATGGCAGGTATCATACCTTCGAGAGATGTGTGATTAAGCCTGACATGGTGTATGTGGATGCAGCTGTGTCGTGTTGCCATTTCCATCTCCAGGAAGCTGTGGGTTGCAGCTTGTGATCGAGGTTTACTGGTGCTTGTGTACTGGGAAGAGACATTTGGTGTTTTGGCCTGGATTCGGGGGAGGGGGTGGATGGAGCTGTGATTTGGGATATTTTGGCAGAGAATGGTATGTCTGCCGTATGACATGTGGGAGGGCTGGAGGAGTGTGTTGTCTCCTATTGCGGCAGCTTGTTGGGAGTTTTTTGTTTTTGATCTGTTTGCTCTCTGTTCTTTTCCTGGCTTCTGGCTCATTGAAAGGGAGGGAATTTAAGCTTGAAGTTGCAGTGAAGTGAAGCTTTGTTTCAGGTGCATCATGAGCGACTGGTATGCAGTACACAGACACACTAACAGAAGCAGACGCTCCAAGGTTGCTATGGTAACGGACACAGAGTACATAATAATGCTTAATGGCCCTGAGGACCCTCCAAGATGATGCTCTGCAATGACATTTTTGGTTTAAAAAAAAAAAAAAAAAAAATTTATATAGATATATATATATATATATATATATATATATATATATATATATATATATATATATATAATAAAAGGGCTGTTTTAAACCATATGTACAGATATTGATGGTCTCCCAACACTTTATTTAGATCATTAAGTTGATTCTTGATAAAAAATAAATAAATAAATAAATAACAAGCGCAATTTTATATTTAGAATGTATTTTGGTCCAAACACATTAAGGACATACATAAGAGGGGAAGTCTGAGTTATTATGAAAGACTAAGAGCACTTGGTCTTGTGCAGTACCCTTTGCAATGGTCTGGGAGGTGATCTTGCTCAGACGTGTTGGGCATATGAAGATAGTTGATTCTAGGGGTGTTTGGGGTTGCCAGGAAATGCTAGACAGTCATCAGATTTCCTTAGTGGAAATATCAGTGGGAATAGAAGGTGTGTTGAGTGGTTCAGTGGCAGAGTGGCCACTGCATGGAACAGGCTGGTAAAATGTAACAGGACAAATATCGGTTTGGATATTTTAAGAACAGCCTGGAAACACACCACATGAAATAGTGAATGGTATTCTGGCAAAACTGGATGGGCATTGTTGCCCATGCTTGAAGTACTGATATGTCTGTATGTAAGGATTAAAATATACTTCTAACAAATAAGAAACTAGAAGGGTCTCATAATTTAAAGTCTATGAACTGTATAAACATACTTAGAAGGGGTTAATACTAAGAATAAATATTACAGCTTGTGATCTCTGAAATAACTAAGCAACAGCCAAAAAAAAAAAAAAACACACAATAGTTATGTAATGTATGATTTTAGTAAATCTAGACATAAAATATATAATCGTCATATAAGATGAAGCAGTCTGCTGAATTTAGATATTAAACACAGGATTTAATAACATGGGCTTGTGTATAATATCACTACTGTTTTAATTTGTTATAAATGACATACACTACACTGAACATCAAGGGGAAGCTTGATGATTTTCTTATATAAGTAAATATGCATAACAAGTCATGTAATTGCTTTAACTTGAATTGTATTTTTGGTAACCCATCTTGACAGTATATAATACTTAAGCAGTTAGGAAGGTAACTAATGTTTTATACATAACATCAAACTGGAAAGTTGCTCAAGAGAAATAATAGAAGCCTGTACTTGAAATGTCACAGAATGTAACAATCATATTCTGAACAAATAGTATTAAATTGACAATAGACACTCAGTTTAAAAACATGGGCTTGAGTATAACAACACTATAGGTTCAGGTTCATAGGTTAGTACTAAGCTAATTGCACTTGCGAGCCATTTTAAGCCTACCCAATTATCCCTTTTGAGACTTGAACCCTGCACCTTGTGTTTGTAAGGCAAACACCTTAACCATTAGGCCTCCCTCCCAACCTACTGTCTTAACTTGTCATAAATGACATACACTAGATTGAACATCAAGGGGAAGCTTGATGATTTTCTCATATAAATAAACCTGCAAACAAGTCATATAATTGCTTTAACTTGAATTGTGGTGCTGTAACACATCTTAACCATACACATCCTAGCTGACAGGTTCAGCGCAAACCTCTCCCCCCCTCCCCACCGAAAGGGCAAATATCTATCCCAGCAGAGTGCTGCCCCCCTGACATCTCAGATGCTCAGGTAAGAGCCGCCCTCTCCAAAGCAAAAAACACAGCATCAATGGGACCAGACGGTGTCCCGGGCTGCATCCCACATGAACTCCAAGAAGAGCTAAACCCAAACATAAAACTACTGTTCAATCTCAGCCTTACTGCAGGATATGTGCCCAAAGAGTGGCGTACAGCAACAGTGGTCCCTCTCCATAAAGGTGGTGCCTCAATGGATCCTGGAAACTATCACCCCATAAGACTGACTAGCTTGGTCTGCAAAGCTATGGAAAGGATCATCATGGACCTCATAAATAAAGATATTGGGGACCTACAGACACTGGATCCTACCCAGTTCAGCTTTGTTAAGGGCAGATCCTGCCTCTTAAACCTGGTTGATTTCTTTGAAACAGTCACCAAGGCCATTGCCGAGGGGAAGGTGGTCCACACAGCCTACCTGGACCTCGCAAAAGCCTTCGATACAATACCCCACTCGGGCATTATAGATAAGCTCACCAGCTTAAATATAAACCCCTATGTCACTAGATGGATTGCAAACTGGCTCAAGGACAGAACCCACATGGTTGGAATTGCTGGAGCCATGTCAGACTCCAAACCAGTTACAAGTGGTGTCCCACAAGGCTCAGTCCTGGGACCTCTCTTGTTCGGTATATATTTCTCGGAGATACAGGCCAACACGGAAGGACTGTGGCTGACCAAGTTCGCAGATGACTGCAAACTGGCCATAATCGACTCTCCAGCCGACACAAGCATCCTCCAAAAGGGCCTCATAGAAACAGACAACTGGTGCCAGAGCCATGGCCTCAAGCTAAATGCCAAAAGTGTATAATCATCCCCTTTGGCAAAAACAAAGTGCCCACAAATTACCACATAGGTGGTAATCCATTAAGTACAGAAGAAGTAATTAGGGACCTGGGGACCCAAGTTGATAGCAATCTCTCATTTGACAACCATGTGGCCAAAGTGGTTAGAAAAACATTTTATATAGCCCACCTAATCATGAAGGGATTCACATCTAGATCAGGGAGGTCATCGTGCCTCTTTACTCATCCCTCATCAGGCCCATAATTGAGTACAATGCCCCTTTTGGGATGTACCTTACCAGACACCTGCAGCAACTGGAAAGACCCCAAAAGTACCTTACCAAGAGGATCAAAGGGCTCAAACAGATGCCATATGCTGCCCGGTTAAAGAAACTCCAGCTCTACTCAGTGGCATACTGCCTGTTCAGAGGCGATCTGTGCCTGACGTATAAAGCCATGTCCAACCCGGAATTAATGGACATGCTGCACCTCAGAAAATCCAAATCCCATCGAGCTACATGCTTGAGAGACTTGAACCTCAGCACTGAAATAAATAGGACATGCTGGAGGGACAGATTCATAACCCAGAGGCTCCCTTCACTCTGGAATAAAATCCCAGTCCAGGTTAGGCAGAGTCCCTCATTGACTCTCTTCAAGAGGAATCTTGATGAGTGGATGGGAAATCATAGGTTTACCCTGGGTATCACTTCTGTGTCACTGTTAGACAGAGGCACAGTATACTAACCTCAAAAAAGGGCATAGCAAAATAAATTTAAAATGGGTGGTGAAAGCCAAACACATTCTGGCTAGGCTTATAAATGCCCTAGGGCAGATAGCCTAGTATGAACCTATGAACCTATGAACCTATAATACTTAGCTATTACCAAGATAACTAATGTTTTATACATGACATCAAACTGACAAAGTTGTTCAAGGGAAACAATAGAAGCTTGAACTAGGAATGTCACAGAATGTAACAATCACATTCTGAACAAATAGTATTAAATTGACAATAATCACTCTATTTAACTTTGCTGATTATACAAAATAGAATGTTGCCATTTAAATCTAAAAACTTTCAGTATATGCCATAAAATGGCAGTTAATTAATATGGAAAGGGAACTTGTAATCATTAGTCACAATAAGTGAATTTGTTGTTTTTAAACTATAATTTCACTCATTTTATAATAAGAAATAACAGATATGAAAATCCTTATGTGTTGGAAATGGGGGAAGAGGGATGCATTGATAATTAAAATACACTAACTTTCATCAATGTTCACATAAAACAAACTTGATCTTTTAAGTAAGTTAGCAACAAACACAGTGATTCCTTAAATGCTGGCAAATAATGAAATATAACTTCTGATATCTCCAGTAAAATACATTGTATTATAAACATTAGGTATAAATATTAGGGTCTATATTATCATATCGCACGCTCAGAAGAGCAAACGACAGATAATCGACCCCACGTAAGCGGAAGCTTACAACATTGAAATTTCAGAACAGCAATTATTTTCCAATGGAAAACAATTGCTGTTCCAATACAAAAAAAAAACAGTAAAACATTAATTAATGTAGGGGACTGTGCCCCCCCCACCCCCCTACATAAATATACCAACTCCGAGATTGCACTACAGTGCCGAAAAGGCAAAGTAGCAAAAGCAGCCAAATTAATTCTTTCCCAGGGAAAGAATTCGCTGAAACACCGCTTCACTATTTTGCCTTTTAGCGCTTTCCTGTTAGACAAAGATGCATTCGACAACCTGCATCTGCAACAGCCTAATAGAGAACCTAAATATTATTACCATCAATTTATATTAAGTAATCAGTTTTGAAAGACTTCATCAATAAGGGTGAATATGTTAAATAACTGTGTGCTATAATCTTTTACTGAGGTTTTATATATGATACATTCTACTTTACTATGATTGAATTGCTTGTCATCTATCTTTCATGTAAATATTAATTGCTTATAAAATAAGTAGACATTCATATTTATTAGAATTCTGTCTAAGCTACAGTAGTACTATATCTGTTCAAAATAATATGAATATCGCTTATTCCTATTACAAATATTCTCCATATGATAATTCAATTTATGGAGCTCAGATGTTCTGGATTGTCAAGGTATGAGTGATAATCTGATGGACTTAGGTTTATCCATCAGATTAGGAATGGTTTTCATTGCATGACTAATGCAGATCTTAGTTTTGTTAACATTTATTAATTTACATTTATTTCAAAAAAACATTTTTAGTATGCCTGACCAAAACATTACTTTACTGGTAAACACTCAAAGTACAAAACTGATAATTCCCTTTAAAAGCTCAAACATATACTTTATAGTTATCAGAGGAAAATGTTTAATAGTCACAATAAAACAAAAAACGCATAGTCTAAATAACCTAAGATGGATTTAACTTTATTATCTTTAAATACCAATGGCTTAAAGAATCATAGCAAGAGATCAAATCTACTGAAATATTTAAAAATGAACAAAGCACAAATCGTCTTCCTTCAAGAAACTCATTTCAAAACAAATGACAATTACAAATGGAATCTTATGGAATATAAGATATTGGCACAATCCACTTATAAGACAAAGACAAAAGGGGTAACAATTTTATGGAAAACAAATGTGATTAACCCAGAAATCATTTATAAGTATGAAGATAAAGAAAGGCTTATGACATTAATGATAGTTAAATATAATAACAGAATATGGACCCTAGCCAATCTATACTGGTTCCCAGGCACTGGATCAGGAACTGTTATAAAACACTTGGATTTCATTTTGAATAATTATAAAGGCAACTTAATATTGGGAGGAGATTAACTGTATATTTGGTATTTCTGAAACTACAAATAAAAGACTGCTCCATACAGCTGCTGTATCAAAAGGTTTAAACAAGTAGGTAGAATCATTTCATCTTGTAGATACTTTCAGATTTAAAGAAGACAAATCTTTGTTGTTTTCCCATCAAGATCACAGATTTGGTACCCAGACTAGAAAAGATAAAATATTTGCTGCCTATGACATGCACTCTAAAATCATTGATTTCTCAATCACTCCCTGCCTTTTTTTTCAGATCACAATTCATTGATACTAAAACTTCAAAATGGGTGCAAACCATTAATCTTTAACTCCAGAATTCCAGCATATATAACTAAAATTAAAGAGTTCAAATCCTGGTTATTATCTGAATTACAGTTCTTCTTAGATATTAATTACACCACAGAGATAAAATAATGATATGCAGCTCATTAAAAGCTTACATATATGGTAAAACTCTAACTTGGTATAAAAAATAAGAGAATTGGATTCTGAATTATTAGATCTATAATCCAAACTTCTGTCAGTAAAAGCTGAAAAAAATCAAAATCATTTGGAGATGAAAAAGAAAGTAGAAGTATTAAACAATAAATGCAATTAAATTCTAACACATAAAACTAGTTTAGCTTTAGAAAAACTAAAAATTAATACCTTGGCCACTTCTCCCAAATATCTACATAATTTATCCACAAGAATCAAACTATAATCAAAAGCTAATAACATTAAAAGTATCTTCCATGAAAAGAAAGGGAAAATGTCTCAGATATAGGTGACATTCTTGATGCCTATAGAAATAACTATATGGAACATTTCCAAAAAGATAATATACATATCAAGCAATTAAATCTAGTTGAAAAATATTCTAATATAAAAAATACCAGAGAAATTAAAACTAGACGTGAAAACACCCATGTCTTACAAAGAAATTACAGATACAGCAAAAAGAAGGTGAAAATAATAAAGCTCCAGGTATAGATGTCATAATTATTGAAATATATAAACTTTTTCCTTCAAAGATACTATCCCTCTTCCATAAAACTATATTAGAAATTCAGTCATAAGCTTTAATACCACTCTCTTGGAGATATTCCTTAATCATACCAATCCTAAGGAGAAAAAAAATCCCTAAACCTCTGTACCTCATATAGACCTATATCATTAAGAAATAATGACTATAAGATATTTATGGCAATATTAACTAACAGAATGAAAATATTACTATCCAGAACAATTAAAAATGATCAAACTGGATTTATGTATCATAGACACACACAACAATATTAAAAGGATAATTTCTCTTATAGATTATGTTAATAAAGAAAATAAAGAAACACTCATAATTGGCTTAGATATAGAGAAAGCCTTTGATTCCCTAAATTGGGACTATTTATTCAAATTTCTGATGTTATCTGAATTTCCTCCTTCCTTTGTTCTTCTACTAAAGAATATATATATATATATATATATATATATATATATATATATATATATATATATACAAATAATTTAGTGTATGTCAAGTTGGGTCCTTCTACCTCTGAATCTATACATATAACAAAAGGCACTAAACAAGGATGTCCCATGTCACCGATTCTATTTGCTCTGGCTATTGAAATATTAGCAGATTCAATTCATAAAAATATAAAAATCAAAGGAATAGATGTTTATGAACAATACAATTCTAAATTAATGCTATTTGCTGATTACATTCTATTAACATTATATAATACAAAAAAGACATTAGAAGAATTAGATATATTAATTGACAAATTTCACATGACTTCAGGACTCCATTTCAATAAATCAAAATCAAATTTTTTATTTTTAAACAAAAAAAAAGAACTGCAGACTAAGGGGGATCACATCACAAGGAAACAAGAATCTACCTTAAAATATCTAGGAATTGAGTTATGCAAGGATAATAATGAATTAGACTCAAAAAAACTACAAAAATATCATCAATACAATTCAAATCCCTGTGGAAAAATGTAACAAAATAATATTAACATTTGAAGATAGACTACAGTTAATAGCAATTGTTTTATTGCCCAAGATTCTATATATAGCCTTGGTAATACAACTGTTACCAGAAAGGAATATACTTAAAGAAATAAATTCATGCCTAATAAAATGTTTATGGTTTCCCAAAAGAAACAGAATAGCTTTAATACATCATATCAGATCATGGAAACAGGGAGGATTAAACTTTCCTGATAAAGAAACATATATAAAAGCATCCATATCTAAAAAGTCTCAGACTGGATAAGTCCAAATTACTTTGCAAATTGGAAAGAATTATTAACTGTAATGTCAATAAATGAATTTGATTTGCAAAATAAAATTTCAAATATATAAAAACAAATTTCCATGGCACATATTATGTATTAGTATGCAATAAAACATGACTAAACCCTCTAAAACTCTTATGATTAATTATTACATTGACTCATTTAGAAAAATTATTAATCTACTGCCAATCATTAGCGGACCGGAGTTCTGCTGTGGCGACCCCTAACCAGGAAAAAGCCGAAAGACACAAACAAACATTAATGCAAATATAGATTGAAAAATCTGGTTTGATATTTTAGCACCATTTATAGTCACAAAGACTTTCCACACAAAATATATAGAAAAATTATGAATTCCTGGGAACAGAAAGGATTTTTTTGTTGGCTCCAATGTATCAAAGAACTAAAAGTTTTAAATATGCAAGTAATAAAAACAACATACAAAATTCCACAACAGGACTGGCTAACTTTACAGAGTATTCTGTCATATTCCCAAGATTTAAGAAGAATAATTAACAATTCTTCATTTAAAGAAATACCTAAATTTATGAAATACATATATGAAATCATATATAATGACGTTGACATGGGAAACAGTATTTCAAAATTTTACAAAATATTGATAAACTATAAAACAACACTCAAAACCTCATACTGTAAATATATAAAGGACACTCAATACAGTTAACTGAAGATATTAAAACAAATATCTTATTATCGATAAAATATACATCCTTTATACAATATTGAAAAGTCTTTAATTGGAAATGCTTGCACAGAGCATACTTAACCCCAAACAGGATCAGTAAAATTAGTTATTTTATAAAAGGAATATGTCGGAGATGTGAGCAAGTACACAATGCAATTTGGAACCACATTTTCTTTGATTGTGTTAAAATTAAGCTATTTTGGAATGGTATTAACAACTTTCTATAAGCTTTATTTAATGAATAATTTTATTAACTAAAGCTCTTTTATTACTAAATGTGAGCAAAGGTCCTCAGTGAATAGGTCAAGCATGTATCTAGTATGGACTATACTTGCAATTTCAAGGAGGTGTATAACAAGAAGATGGAATACAAACACAATACCAACTTTGGAAGACTTCTACAGCCTACTGAAGACCACAGCATTATTTGAAATTAAAATTAAAGAACTAAGAATTTATCCAAAGCCATTTATCAACAACTCTTGGGAAAAAGTCTTATTGTTGATTGATACTATACAATAATTGATCAGACACTCTGATAATGGATTGGACATACTTATAAAGTAACTGTATACATTAAGATCTGTTATAGTGTCGGGCTTATGTAAATAGTGTAAATAGTTATTTAAGATGTTATGTATAAATACTATGGAATTCATTCAAATGTATTTGAAAAATAAAAAAAAAATTCTGAGAAAAAAAAGTCTCAGAAAACTCAGTATGCAACATGCACTGGGTCAAAAACAAACCAAGCAGAAAGACTGCAAAGTTTCAGCTTGGTTTAATTCTTGAACAGACAGGAAGGCCTTAATTTCTGGCATTTTGTTGCTTAAACATCTAATATTAAATAGTGCTAACTTGCTATTAGAATTAGTTATGTCAGCATGTCCAAAGAACCAGTCTTGCCAGTATGGTGCAACCAGTATCTCGTCCAGAATAACAAAGGCATGGAAATAAGAAAATACAGTCAGTCCCTTGCAAACCAGGAGGGACTGTCAACCATTCCATAGTATGCTGATGTGTACACTGGGAATATGTGAAATAAAACCAGACCCATTTCCTGAGTTCTGAAACAAAATCTTTCCTACAAAATGGAACTTCCTGCACTCCTGATATTTCAGTTACCTACATACTGTATGTTTTAGTGAGCCTAAATAGATTCATTCCTTGTGCTATCATTTGCAACCTCTGCCATCAAACTTGGACACGTATAGGTATCCTTTCTAGTGTATACATTAACCTCATTACCTTTGAGCTGCATTTTAGTGAAGACTGACATTCACATATAACCATAACTAAACACTCACTCCTATACTTATACACACTTATCTTCATATTGTCTGTTAAAACCACTTATACTGTTTGTGGCGTTCCTTCAAATAATCTTCATAATCCTATAAGTTACATTATCTCATTAACTGGTAATACTACATGAAAATACATCGTCTTGCGACTTAACAGTTTGATAAAATTTAATGAGATGATGTGAAAATTGTATGTGATCTATTATTCATTAACTTCTGTTCTTTGAAAGTACAATACATTGTAAGACACTGGGAATATACTCATAATCTTCTACATTAGGTTGGTTACTAACATTTTTTTATGTTAGTCACATCAAAATTTTCAGTTGCTCATATTGTTGTCTATTCTGTTTACCTCGAAATGTGTCTGGTGCATCAGTTTATTTAAAAAACCTGTTTGTTTGTATATATTATTTTGTAGCAAAATCTGAATGCTGGATCATGTCTGACAGGACTTGCTGTACTCGTCAATTTACCCAGGTAACAAATAATATATGGTTAGTCATACCTGTCAATTTTAATTTTTTTTTTGTTGGTATAGATGTCTAATTGTTATATTTTTGGCATTTAAACTTCATGCTATGACATAAGAGTACTGGAAAAATAGGACTTTTAGGAAATAGAAATATCATGCATTGAATGCAGTTGTTAATATCTCAGAACCTTAATGAACACACTGGATGATATAGTCTATTTAGACAATGCGCAAATTGTACATCAATACCCTGATTGGAGAAAGAGCCTTCTCCAGCAGGGTATTAATGTATAAGTAATGCCCACTGAGAAAAATGAGTTTACCACTCCACTGCAGCGTATCAAGCTGCCGTGGAGCTTGGACTGAGGAAACGGAACAGCCACCATTATTTTATGCTCGCTAAGCAGCATTTTTGCTGTTTAGCAAGTATAAAATATAAAAACGGAAAGGTATTTGTGAGTATGTGTATGAGTGTGTTTATGTCTGTGTGTGAGTATGCCTGCATGTCAATGAGAGTGAGCAAGCTATTATTTTACACTCGCTAAGCAGCGCTTTTGCTGTTTAGTGAGTGTAAAATAAAAAGATAAAAAAAGAAAATACAGTGTGTGTGTGAGACTGTATGCATGTATGTAACTAAGAGAGAGAGAGAGAGCCATTGTGTGTGTGTGTGTGTGTGTGTGTGTGTGTGTGTGTGTGTGTGTGTGTGTGTGTGTGTGTGTGTGTCTGTCTGCATGTGTGTATGTGAATGGGTGCATGAAAGCAGACTCTGTGTGTGTGTGTGTGTGTGTGTGTGTGTGTGTGTGTGTGTGTGTGTGTGTGTGTGTGTGTGTGTGTGTGTGTGTGTGTGTGTGTGTGTGTGTGTGTGTGTGTGTGTGTGTGTGTGTGAGACAGAGAGAAAGAGAGAGAGAGAACTAGATGGAGAGAGTGAGAGAGCAAGCGAGAGTGATGTGTGAGTGAATTAATGTATGTACGCAGTGGAGACTGCCTGTGAGAGAGATGGAGAGAGAGAGATGAAAGTGTGTATGAAAACAACAGCTGGAGACTGTGAGAGATTGAGAAAGAGGGTGAAACCAATCTTGTATGAGTGAATGTGTGTATAAAAGCAGAGGAGACTGCGTGTGTTTATGTATGTGTGTGAAAGTAGAAGAGACTGTGAATGTGTGTATAGGAGACAAAATGGGCTGTATATAAAATGTTTGTGTTTCACTTGCTTATTTTTAAGCACTATATTATTTTTATATATGTTTGATGTAAAATGCTTCCTCCAACACCATTAACATATACTACAGCAAGTTTGAAACAGTAGGCGGAGGAACTATTTTACATTAAAAATATATATAAAAAAAAATAATATAGTACTTAAAAAAAAAAATAAGCAAGTAAAACACAACAATTTTACAGTGAGCCCACTGTCTAAGCGCAATAATGCCCTCCAGGTGTGTGTGTTATTGTATAATGAACGCCCTTCCAGAGGTGTAGAGGCTCTCCACCTGTGGCGTTGGGCCTCATAACACCCCTTTGTGGGCATTAATTACATATTAACACATACCCTATCAAGCATTATTGCTTGCATAATGGCCTGTGGGAGAAGAAATTTACTTTCAGCAAAGACATTTAGGCAGTTAAACACTGCAGGTTTGATGACTTAATTTGAAAATGAAAATATAAAATACTGTAGTGTTGATATGACTACACAACTGAAGAAAACATTTTTTTGATTGCTCTAAAATTTTTAGCATCCTCTGCGAACAGCTGTTTTATCAAGTATCACTATGGAATTGTTAAAAATGAGCATACAACTGAAATGAAAGCATAAAAATGTTAAGATATCCATGTTATAGAGACAAACCGCAGCATCAACATATAGTAGTATTTTCAGAACAAGATCTCTCAAACACTTCTCTGGATTTTAATAAAGTACACATCAGTGACTCATGTCTGTATTATGATTTGTTTTATTTTGTTAGTTACTATTCTGTCTTCAGTCAGTTTGCGTTCTGTGTGTAAACAATTTCTTTACCGCTCATAAGTAATCATATTCTCATTGTGTACTCTCACAACTAGTTTCTTAAGTAGGGTATTTATCTTTAGTAATTGCATAATCTAGATGTCAGCAATGGCGCCTGCCATTATGAATTTGCAGGTCACATCTGGGCACAGCACATGATCTCTGTAGCACTGAGTAAATAACTACAGAAGGGAACTTTCATAGACATGTTGAAATCAGTAGATTTGTCTGCCAGAAAATGTCCTGGTAAGCTCTATCACAGCATTGCCTCTATGAAACACAATTTAAATAAGTAATAATCCATGATTATGCATGGGTAAATTCTGATATACCCACAAACAGGAGTGGTTTATTGCTTTTATACAATGACATTATTAATGACATAAATTGATTACCTTTTTTAAATAGCTCTTCAGTCTTCTTCCATTTTTTTTCTGTGGGTTGATGTACTGTGCATGCGTATGGGTCTTGTATCCCCGAGTTTGTACAATGCATCAGTAAGGTGTAGCAGAAGTAAAGAAGTGAAGAGACTCTCCATTGCTGTTTTTTTATGTTTAAAAAGTCAGGATTTTACAAGGGACAGTGGAGAAGTACAAGCCAAATCAGGTATGTTTCTGTTTCTTTACTGTTGTAGAACATACTTGACTTTTCTCGTATTTTGCTGTTCCCCAGCATATGCAAATAGAAAGTCTAGTCACTTAGTGGTAGTTCAGCATCCAGACTTTTTTCTATTGGTATATGCTCGACTTATGCCAGGCACGCTGGTTGGGCTGTCCAATCACCGTGCTCATTTTTGAATAGCAATGAGCAGTCATTATATAAATGAATACCAGTAATACACACAGAAATAAAATGGGTAAAATAGTTGACACTTGTATATATAATGCTTGCCAAATAATAATGAAAGCAGTAGTAGTAATAATAAAAATAATAACGTCTAGTAAGTATGCAATTATAAATACGCCAGTTGTACTCCATCTTGTTACTGGACTTAGCCCTACTTATTAATGTTGATTAAATAGCATCCACAATCAGTCACTGAAATCAATCATTTTAGCAATCTTAGTTTGTTAATCAGGTGTCACAACTTGTTTTAAATTATTTATGTTTACTAACTACAAGTAGATCAAAACAAATTAACGTGAAGAAATAAGCAGTACTCATTTAAACCTTTAAAACAAATTTCCATTCAATCTTTATTTTTCATTATTTTTTTCTATTTTAGGTATTAGCACCTCTACTCACATGTATTAGCAGAAATAACCGTGTAAATACTCGTGTGTGTGTGTGTGTGTGTGTGTGTGTGTGTGTGTGTGTGTGTGTGTGTGTGTGTGTGTGATTTCTGCATGCTCAATAATGCTACGCTGTTATAACAACTATTCCTTGAAAATACAGTAGAAAAAAATGGAACATAATCCTTGGAGACAAAGCAGTGGCAATCACTGTTCTGCTAGCATCCCTAGATGAACAATTACTGACTTTCTACACTGTGAAAAGGTTCTACAGATGGGAAGGTCATTTATTTCAAGAGAAACATTTTTCTAAGCTTGCAACTAGGCTAGAAGACGCGCAGGAATTAATTGGAAATCCAGGGTAATAGGTTAAAAGAAATCCTTAATAACAGAAATGAAAACTAGTTCTAGACTTCTTTTGTATGGCTTTAAAAATTACATAAACTGACAGATAATGACAACCCTTTTTTAGCTTGAGGGTGTGCTATAGAATGTAAAATGAAATGCTGTGCAGTACGTGCAAAAGGAAGACAGCCATTTTAATATAAATATGTATTTGATAAAAATCATACACAACTCTTCTACTCACTTCCATGTCAAGGAAGTGTATTAGTAATTTTTTGTTAACTAAGTATCTTAACCATGTCTTCAGTTAATGCAACCGACCATCTAGAGTAACTGCCATCTTTGATCACTTTAGAGTTAAAGATTCAGTGTAAGCAGTTCAGTAAGTAATTAAAGTAGGAATGTGAAGCCTTAATACTGACTGCATTGCATGTGAGTATAAACAAACATAGTGACTTGCCTAAAGTGAACTATTCACAAAAATGTGGGGTCATGAATGCATTTTTATCACCAGTTATACACAGAATGTAGAGATAGTAAGTGTTTATTGTTTTTGAGAAGTATGTCTTCTAAGTTAATAATTACATTCCTGCTGATTCTTTAACAAAATGATCTGATGAAGTGTGCTCTGTTATGTCTGCATCAATTTCTATAAACCATCTTATGGTCCTTCTGAAATCTTTTAATAAGTAAACATGCCTGGCCAAAAAAAATACTTTGAAAACTAACTCTACTGATTCTGCCCCCTCTTACACACACACACACACACACACACACACACACACACACACACACACACACACACACACTAAAAATGGTTAGTTGAGACAGCTGGCATTTTTGCAAAAATATTTTACCTTTCTCAGACAATTATTTTTCTTTTGCAGCTCAGCAGGTCTGTGCTGCTGTGGTAAATTATATTTGCAGAAACCTGGTACACATTTATTAATAACCAGAAACTCATAATTAAAAGGCTGAGTATTAACAAAATACTGTGTTGAACAGAATTTGGATAAACAGCTGTAGCTTGCAGATATGCAGATGCTTTGGGCCAGATTCACGAAACCTCTGTGTAAGACTTAATATGTCTTACTCGGAGGCTGCAGTTGAACGGTATGATGTCAGCATGCCATGCATATTCATGAGGGCATGCTGAATCATACCCTAGGCTAACACAGTCCATGTAGGTAAGTAAGGGGCGTGTCCGAATGCCGAGTACTACAAAGGGACACGCCCCCAGAAGAGTCAGAAGCCTGAAAGTAAACACCCACGAGCGAGTCCTTAGAAATGTCAAGGAACACAACACCACACATCCCTAGAGACAAAACCCTACTGAAAAATGTGTAAAACGTTAAAATAGCAGTTTCATTTTTTTTTTTTATAATTTCAAAAATGTTTGCCCACAATTGCGCTCGTTTGCGCGGGTATGCCCTTCGCTCAGCCACAGTTAGCAGATATGACATTGAAAAGCATATAAGATCTACATATGCAAATTAAGCCAAGTAGCAATAGCGTAGCGCTAGAGACGTTGGCCAAAGAGGAGGTAGTCACGGTTCGAGCCCCCACAACATCAGTCACCATTTTTATTTAAATAAGTATGAAACAATCCCCTGACATATATATATAAATATATAACTATAATTTAAGTAAAATGTAATGAAATGGGCCATGTATTTGTGAAGAAATCCAACAGAATAATTTATAAAAAAGGATTATAATTGCCCATAGCTGAGCAGTGCTGTAACAAGTTGCATTTGAGTGCCCATAGGTGAGCAGCGCTTTAACAAGCTGCATTTGAGTGCCCATAGCTGAGCAACACTTTAACAAGCTGCATTTGAGTGCCCGTAGGTGAGCAGTGCTTTAACAAGCTTAATATGAGTGCCTGTAGCTCAGCAGTGCTTCACCCAGCGTAATATAAATGCTCATAGCTGAATAACGCATTACCCAGCATAAGCAGTTTGCACGGAGCTGTGCAGCGTGCCAACCAGCTTACCGGCGAGCAACATTGGGCAAGCTGTATCAAAGCCGCCTTTACACAGACACACCTCCTAGCCTGTCTAGACAGTAGTAAAAAAAAAACAATGCCAAGGGTCGAACCCGGGATACTGTGCACCATAGTCAATGTACTGAACCACTAAGCCATGACAGTTGTATTGAGAAATACAGTATTAGCATATATATAGGAATGAATGAAAATAGAACCATGACAAAGCAGGTTTGCTTTAAGCTGATAAATATCCAAAATGGCCAATCAGAGATAAGTGTGGAAAAACTGGCATATACAAGCCCCATAGGCGGGAATACACACCATAACTGATTGTGGTACCCATTTGCAGTCAGGATGGCAGGTGCAGGAGAGGGAAATCGCTTTACAGCACAAAGGTGGGGTGTTGAGGAGTCAAAATATATGGTTTGGCTCCTAGTCCATGATCATGAAGCACAACTCATGCAGGGCCAAGTTCAATGGGGTGCATACAAGGCAGAGGCGTGGAACCGGTTGGCACATGATCTCACCAGTGCCACAGGCATTCCAAGGACTGGTGAACAGGTCCGTCACCACCATGCGGACCTGAAGCGATGTAAGGAGGACCAACTGAACCATTGGATCCAGGAGGCCCACCAAATGCCCAATGCCCCACTACTGAGTAAGTATCCATGTAATTATGTATATAAGAAATGCTATCCTAGCCTATAGTATGGAGAGGTATGTTCCAATATTCCTTCATTTATATTACAGCTGCAGGTATCCGTTCCGCGAATCAGCGAGCCTATGCTGATAGGCTGCTGAGGTTGCACCACCAGGCAGGTTAGTAATTATTTAGCTGGTATTGTTATAGAATATAAGTGAAACAAATTGTAAAATAGTTCATTGTTGTAACCCAGTAATAAAGGTGAAATAAGCCTGGAATAAAGATTCTGCTAGTATTGTAAGATTAGATAAGTGATACAGCCTGGAAAAGAGTGTATTGCAATCCAGTAATAAAGATTAAACAAGTCTCAAATAGAGTTTCCACCTGTATTGTAATATCAGATAACTGCTTCAGCCTGAAAATGAGTGGTAATCAATCAACAAAGTGTAGACAAGTGTCGAATACATCCTTGTAAATTCCGCCATATGAAATAAGTGAGTCAGCTGGAAAGGATTGTTGTAACCCAGTAATAAATGTTAATAAAGCCTAGAATTAAGTACCATTCTGAAATGTAAATATAAAATAAGTGAGAGAGTGTGAGAAAGACAGTTTGAAGCTACCACGAAGGCTGTAATAAGTCTAGAATAAAGGTATACTGCAGTCACTACATAATATTATGTTGCTGCACCCTTGCATTATGGAGATAGTATGGTTGTATGAAATGCTGAACATCCACAGTTGTCTAGACCCATATAAATCAAATGTAGCAGGATGCTGTACCTGAACACAGCCAGATATGAACATATATGAATAAAAATGGAATGTATATTAATGTAGCAGTAACATCCCCATCACCAACTTTCCTAAGGTTACATACAGGAAACTGTACTAATACATGTAGGGGATATATATCTGCATCTACTAGGAATGTACAGTATATGTATAGGTAGTGTAAGTTGTTAATGTAATATTTCTCCACCCTACCCTATTTTCACAAATTATGCCATTCCACACCAAACTGGGTATGTGTGCTGACAATTATTTACCATGGACATTTGTCCTGTTGGTTCATACATATCTGCATGTACGTTGACGCATGTGCCCTGTTCACATATACAAACCTGATGGCCTGTTGCCACCAATCAACCCTGCATGCTGTTGGAATGTGCACTGTTGTTCTAAATATGCATGTGTTATGCTTGCTGCTCAATGTTCGGAATTCATGGGTGGTTGGTTAATGGGAATACTGATGCATACTGTTACAACTAATTTTGAATGGTGTTGTTTGTTACTAACACAAAATGCCATAAAATACTGCTAAACATAGGACAACAGGGAAGGCGGGTTCCAGTGGACCCACCTCTCCCACCTCAGCTGGCGAGTGCACCTGGCACCAGTGCCCAGGCCGGGACCTCCTCCTCCGGTGGCCCTGTGCCGCCTTCGGGTGGAAGCACTGCAGGGGATGGGGCTCATCCCCCCTCTGCAAGCATGGCCGGAGGAGAGCCCCCACTCACCCTCCATAGGGTCCGGTCTGTGGTGCGTAGTGAGATCAGGCATTCTGTGACTGATCCCCTACGCCAGCTTGAGGCGAGAGTGGTGCAATTCACGGGTGTGCCTGCCCATCCTATCCAGCCCCCAGCATAGCCCCAGCCTGGGCTGTGAAGGCACAGTGGTAACTGCCCATGGGTGGGGATCTCAGTTCCACTGTTGCCATCTGTGGGCTCATGGGCTCGCGATATCCAAAGATCCGTCCCCGTCAATTGTGTTTACCCCCACATGTGTCATACACCGCCCCCTGTTTGCGTCTTGTTTGTCTTGTCTGTTAACCTCCCCAACCTACCTCCCCAAATATACCTACTTACTGTACCTCACATTCCACTCTCACCTGAAAAAAAAATAAAAAAAGGGCACTCTGTTCCCACAAAAAAATTACACCCCATAAATAGCTGCCCAATTCGCACACATGTCCACTGGACATGTAAACTGATAATTCTAATTGGCAGTACAACATATTTTGTTGTCCTCACCCCTCTCTCAGGGGTGGAAGGTTTCAAATTCCACACCAAATTTCAGACATATGCACAGCTGTTGCTGATAAAGAAATGGGCAGCTATGGACCTTCCCTACATCTTTCCTGCACATCCCGAGCTTGTTTTCCTACTGTCCTACCCACTTTGTGCCCCCTTTTTCACCACTTTCCTATTTCCCCATTTTCTTTTCTTTAAAAGAAAATAGCGTGGGTGTTAGCGGGAATAACCACTTTTAAGCAATAGTTAGCAGGTGTGCACTTGTGTGCGCTTAGCTAAGCGTAGATAAGCGTAGCTAAGCGTCGCGCAAACTCGCGCAAACCCGCTTACAACTGCTTAAAAGTGCCTTAGTCACTCTGTATGACACGGTCTGTAGTCTGCTCATCAGCAAAATAAAATACCCCTGTCAGTCTCGAACCCCGGACCTTGGAAACACTAGTCTGCATGAATTACCACTGAGCCACAGCAGATATACAAGAACTTGGTGCTGAAAGACATATATCATGAAATACAAGGAGTGAATGTAAAGGGAAAATAGGAAGGCCATTACAAAAAGCTTGTTCTGTGTATCTTTACTGGCAATTCTTGTGGAATTGCATTACATTAGTGTGAGAAGAGAAACAGCCATGCTAGTAGGTAATAATGCTACAGTAGCACCTTACAAACCCCACACAGTATCAGAGCAGGATAAACACCGCCATATTTGAATAGGTAAGAAGCCAGACCTCCCAACTGTGACTGATTTACAGGGATGTTCCTGATTTGCAAACAACTGTTACCTGTGCCCCACTGACTCCCTGTGAAATGTACTAACAGGTGGGGAATCTCACGTAATGGTAACTGTCAATAAGTTAAAGTAGACACTACTTGCATGTCAGAAATGGTGTAGTAATACATATGCTCAAAATACTCCACAGTCACAACTGCAGAATATCTGAAATATATCACGGGTGTATCCCACTGATATGTACCTTTCCCTGAGGCTGGTCAAATATATACCTGAGAGTATCTGAGGCCTGCAAGTGTCAGAAACACACAGGCATATCAGCCTGTCTGCTGTTACATACTCTGTGAATAGCTGTAGAATTATTTCCACAAGCATGCCCTTATGTAGGGGTACAACACAGAAATATCAATTTATGTAGCCATCTAACATACTAATGACAGTATAGCAGTTCACAAGCACTGCATGTGCCTGATATTCATAATTGTTAGTACAATATACTTAGTTGTCCTCA